>NW_015555783.1:41245-42246 GCF_001515605.1 Sinocyclocheilus anshuiensis | reverse complement strand
ACTCTGCTTGGTTTCAAATCCTTACACACACTTGAACCTAAAATAATCATTCATAAAATTCGAAAAGGTTGAAGCGAATTACAAGGGTGTTCACAGTGGGCTGTGTTTACATTAAGCTGGCGTCATAAAAGCATTCTGAGCCGAGGTGAAATTGCAGACTCAGCCGAACGCACAAGCGCTCTTCAGCGCTCTTTTTCATGAGCATTTGAGTGTGTGCATAAAAACTAGAGTAGAGCGCCATCTGCTGTTAAAATCTAAGCTCAGAATCGATTCCAGAGAGAATCGCGATGCATTCGGAAGATCTCAGAATCCATCCACGAATCGATTCTGCATCAATTTATCGTCACAGCCCTAGTTTTTATGTGTGCTGATAAAAGTGAAAGCGGCGAAAGAGGAAGGCATAATAGCTTGAGGTAAGCAGTTTTATGTTTTAGTGCCATGTCGCATTTTTATTGGTTGGTCAGTAAACGTGGACCGTAGCAGCAGTGCGATGCGCATCGGACACTGTGCGATGATCATGCTATATCGTGGGCTATCTTTGACCGTGACAATGGCCGTCTTTGAACCGCTCTCACTGTACGACACAGGATCGCCGATTAGGATCCAGGATCACAGAAATCTCCACGATTGATTCACGATGACAATCTTTCGTCTGGGACAGCCTAAAATCGTGCAGTGTGTTTTGGGCTTTACAGATCTGAAAATGACTTGCATCGCTGGTAAACTCACCCAAACTTTGGATGCAGAACGATGGCTCTGGGATTCTCGAAGCAGTATGTGTTATTAGCATCCACACAGTGTTCTGCTAACTTCCTCACAAACCGGCCGTCCAGCTCCGACACCTTCATGCAGTCGAGAAAGCTGTCGACCCAGTACAGCTTCCTCCCAACCCAGTCCACCGCCAGGCCCTCGCCATGCAAAATCCCATTGACCACCACCTCTCGTCCCGTCCCGTTAAAGAACATCCGCTCCAACACCCTCCGGCTCACGTCGATCCAGTA
>NW_015555783.1:39378-41204 GCF_001515605.1 Sinocyclocheilus anshuiensis | reverse complement strand
TTAAAGAACATCCGCCCCAACCCCCTCCGGCTCACGTCGATCCAGTACAAGCGTCTGTCCACCCGATCGAAGTCCAGCGCCACCACGCTGGTGAGGCCCTGCAGAATGAGTGAGTAGGCCTCGCCGTCCGTCGACAGATTGCGCAGATAGTAGCGGTTGCTGAAGATCAGGTAGGGGCTGATGTTGCTGTTCTGCCTGCAGCTGCGTCCGTCGGGTTCGCGGAGGAAGCCTGGCGCACACTTGCACACGTACGAGCCCATGGTGTTCTCGCGAAAAAAAAATTCAATAATTTCATGATAAAACACCTTTGCTCACACTTTATAGACATAATCTTACATGTTTTTACAGATGGCCTGATGTCCTCTACTAGTGTTCACATTTACATTTCTATAAATGAAATTGAGTCACTGAGCTTAAAAGATGATTAGATTCCATCATGCAATGATGCAAATGACTTTACATTTGTTAAAAATTCCAATGGATTTATAAATAAATTACTTGTAAAGAGGGTATTTTGCCATTATTTGCATGCATTGCATGTTTACACATAAAAATGAGACACAAATATACATGTACTGTACAGTCAAATTCGTCCAAGAATACTTGAAAAACACACTTAAGTACAGCACCAAAGTACAAATACAGACCACAGCAATGGTGATTGATCTGGTTAGTGATGTTGGACTGCTATTACTTTGAACAGAACATTTATTTTAACCCCCAAAAAAAAAAAAAAAAAAAAAAAAAAAAAATCTAATCACAAGTTGTCACATGATGCAGTGCTTACCACAGCCTTTCTCATCACTGTTGTCGTTGCAGTCGTCGTTCCGGTCACACACCTCGCTGAGAGGTATGCAGTTTCCATTGTCACACCGGAAGTTTCCGGGAGGGCAAGTGGGTGCTGGAGTCCTGCACAGGTGATCCAGCTCGTCAGATTCATCCCCGCAGTCGTTGTCCCCATCACAGACGAAATCCTGAGAGACGCAGCGGCCGTTCTGACAGGTGAACTGATGCTGTTGGCATGGCTGATAGGTGCAGACCTGCTCATCACTGCTGTCTCCACAATCATTATGACGGTCACACCTAACAGACACAACACACACAGCAGGGAATTATGGAAGAAATTGCTCTTTTTCACTGGAATCAATCACCAAAACAAAGTTTTGTATAAGCACTGCAAATTCTTTTATAACTTTATTTATAAAGTTATGAGCATATAAAAAGTGGTGCTGTCTTTCATAAATAAAAATGGAAATACTCAATTAATAAATCACTTAAAATGATAAAAAATTATTAAAAATAAATTAAAAGTATTCAAATTAAATTAATTACAATTAAAACAATACAATATAATACATTATATAACACAATATGATACATTATTATTATTATAATACAATATAATGCATTATTATTATTATTATTATCATCGAATTTCACCCTCTTTCATTAAAAACGAAATAAAACGAAATAAAATTAAATATATTTAATACAATGCATTATACAATATATATACAATGCACAAATACTATAATGCATTTATTATTATTATTATTATTATTATTATTATGCAGTTTCACCCTATTTCATAAATACTAATTATTAAAATAATTTCTTAACTATTTTAAAAATTACAATTGAAATGATACAATGCATTTTCTAGATTTATAATAATAATAATAAATTATTAATGTTATTAATAACAATAAAAATAATTCACAATGTTTATGTCTTTGCATTTTATTATAATGTAAAAAAAATAAGACAATATTTCAAAATAGGTTCTGCATATCAGTTATCAAAAAAAAAAAAAAAAAATCAGCCAT
>NW_015555783.1:37435-39368 GCF_001515605.1 Sinocyclocheilus anshuiensis | reverse complement strand
AATATATTTAAGAAAAAAAAAAAAAAAAAAAATCAGCCATAAAAAACAATGCATCTGCAAACTTTTTTGCTCTAAATATAATTCTAACCTGTAGGAGTTGCGGATGCAGAGGCCGTTGTTACAGGTGAATTCGTTGGCAGAGCAGGATCTGCGAGTGCAGTTCTGGTGCTCATCGTATGCGTCCGAACAATCTGCATCTCCGTCACACACCCAGTCCCGTGGGATACACTTCCTCTGAGGAGGCCTGTTATTTATACAGGTGAACTCCTGAGGAGAACAGGTACGGTTTGCTGTGTGTGTGAGACAAAACAAGAGCACAGAATTTAAAAACGACACTTTTTGGCACAACATTTATGTTCAACCCAGCATAATATATTTGTGCACAAACTGTGTGACTGTGAATTCCATTATGGTTCTGTTGCAAAACCCTGTAAGCCGCCTACCTAGACAGCACTTTAAGGCATCATAGACTTCCAGCGTGAAAGCTGTTCCAAACAGATTTGCTGCTGTCTCATAAGATACCTTGTTTTGACCAGATTCGAATGCATCCTTCATGTAGAAAAGAACAGAATAATGGACTGCGACAAGTTCACTGAAAAAGTTCCTCCAAGATGTCTTACGAAGTGAGACTGAGACTTATTTTATACAGTCTCACTATATTATATAATTATACTACTATGTAGACAATATCAAATAATTAATCATTTCATTATTTAAAAACATATTAAATATGAATTGTTTAACAAATTATTTTCATAATATTAAATTCACTAAATAATAGACTATATTAAAATTATATTTTTCATGTAGACTATATTACATAATTATGTTCATAATTTAATAAAATAATACATACTGACTTAACCCTCTGGTGCTCCTTATTTCGGAGTCACACTTGTGGTCTTCGCGGTCAAAAGTGACCGGACACCTGAAATTTAACCCCCCCCAGATGATTAGTGCCATCTGGTGGGACTAAAATAAGAAAAACATCTGCAATTCCATGGTTCAGCCACTAGATTCCTATATAGCTCTATATAAAAGGCCTATAAATTCTCTAGTTGATTTTAGACATAAATACTTATTTTTATTAAGTTAATATATATATATTTAGACATTCTCAAAGACAACTTTTGGTAAAGGTTTAGATTTTTTTTTGTTTGAAATGTTGATTTGAAGCGTCAGTTTTTGCATTATTATTACTACAGTCAATGGGGGTGCTGATTTCACATAGAACTACCAGTTTTCTCCTAATAAGTTAATATACAGCCTATTAAAATAATGCTGTAAATAAGAATCTGAAAAGAAAGAAGCTTCAAAAAAATATTTTAACGTGCGTGAATAAATCCAACCACCCCTATAGATTTATAGGGTTAGTTCACCCAAAAATTAAAATTGGCTTGTGTTTTACTCACCCTCGAAGCATCCTAGGCGTATATGACTTTCTTCTTTCAGACGAATCCAGTTGAAGTTATATAAAAAATTGTCGCGGCTATTCCAAGCTCTATCATTGCAGTGAGTGGGTGTTGCAGTTGAACAGTCCACAAGTCATCAAATAAAGCGTGCGCATCCATAATAAAACGTGCCTCACACGGCTCCGGGGCATGAATAAAGGCCTTTTATAGTGAATCCATGCGTTTTTGTAAGAAAAATATCCATATTTCAAACGTAATAAACACTTTTATATCACTTCCGCTGACTGTCATACACGGAAGCCATTCCGGTGGATGACGCAGGACGTCGGTGTTGCATGATTAGTGACGAACGAGGAGAGACAACAAAACAAAACGCCGGTCACAAATTAGAAGTACAAACCGAAGATTTGCAAAGAAAAATGTCGGAGGATTTCGATATAAACCAAAAGGAGACTGGTTTTCCTTTGCTAAAGTAAGGAAACTTTGCTTCCTTTGCTCCTATAAACAAACTCGCGAGACTA
>NW_015555783.1:24275-37129 GCF_001515605.1 Sinocyclocheilus anshuiensis | reverse complement strand
TTTTACTCACCCTCGAAGCATCCTAGGTGTATATGACTTTCTTCTTTCAGACGAATCCAGTCGGAGTTATATTAAAAATGGTCCTGGCTCTTCTAAGCTCAATCATTGTAGTGGGCGCGTGTTTCTGTTTAACAGTCCAAAACACTCTAAATAAAGCATGCGCATCAATAATAAAATGTGCCTCACACGGTTCCGGGGCATAAATAAAGGCCTCCTGTAGCGAATCCATGCGTTTTTGTAAGAAAAATATCCATATTTCAAACGTAATAAACACTTTTATATCACTTCCGCTGACTGTCATACACGGAAGCCATTCCGGTGGATGACGCAGGACGTCGGTGTTGCATGATTAGTGACGAACGAGGAGAGACAACAAAACAAAACGCCGGTCACAAATTAGAAGTACAAACCGAAGATTTGCAAAGAAAAATGTCGGAGGATTTCGATCTAAACCAAGAGGAGACTGGTTTTCCTTTGCTAAAGTAAGGAAACTTTGCTTCCTTTGCTCCTATAAACAAACTCGCGAGACTAGCATATCTCAGAGGTGCACGCGACGCATACGTCCTACGTCATTCCGCGTATGACAGATACCGGAAGTGAGAGAAAAGTGTTTATTACGTTTGAAATATGGATATTTTATAAAAACGCATGGATTCACTACAGAAGGCCTTTATTCACACCCTGCAGCCGTGTGAGGCACGTTTTATTATGGATGCGCTTGCTTTATTTGACGACTTGAGGACTGTTCAACTGCAACACCCACTGACTGCAATGATAGAGCTTGGAATAGCCAGGACAATTTTTAATATAACTCCGACTGGATTCGTCTGAAAGAAGAAAGTCATATACACCTAGGATGCTTCGAGGGTGAGTAAAACACAAGCCAATTTTCATTTTTGGGTGAACTAACCCTTTAATTCTTCTGGGACTGATTTAATTTCAACCTCTTATTTCAGTTTTCTGACTCGTTTTGGCTATATGGTTATAGCTATACCAATTAATTTGAGTGTGTATAATTCTGTATGTGTGTGTGTATATATGTGTGTGTGTGTGTGTGTGAGTGGATGTGTCTGTTTTGCACTCTATTTGACGACTTGAGGACTGTTCAACTGCAACACCCACTGACTGCAATGATAGAGCTTGGAATAGCCAGGACAATTTTTAATATAACTCCGTCTGGATTCGTCTGAAAGAAGAAAGTCATATACACCTAGGATGCTTCGAGGGTGAGTAAAACACAAGCCAATTTTCATTTTTGGGTGAACTAACCCTTTAATTCTTCTGGGACTGATTTAATTTCAACCTCTTATTTCAGTCTTCTGACTCATTTTGGCTATATGGTTATAGCTATACCAATTCATTTGAGTGTGTATAATTCTGTATGTGTGTGTGTATATGTATGTGTGTGTGTGTGTGTGTGAGTGGATGTGTCTGTTTTGCACTCTTGATGTTTTAGAGTGTAACCCCTTCCTTGCTGTCCACTTTTTTACTGCATTGTAGTTGAATTATTGCTTTTATTTTACATATTTGCTATGTTACAGTCACACCAGCTCATAGGTGTGTGTGTGTGTGTGTGTGTGTGTATGCGTGTGTGTGAGTGGATGTGCTGATTTTGCACTCTTGATGTTTTAGAGTTTTAATTTTAATTTTTATAAAAAAAAGGTATAATATAAATATATTAATATATAAAAAAAAAAAAAAGAAAAAAAAAAAGAAAGTAAAAATGAGCACGGACTGAATAAAAATGGACTATTTTACCAATTATTTGTGTAGACTATGCATTTTTATGCAACATGTTGTCAAACAACATGTTAACATCAAGGTTTAGTGAAAACAAAACCCAAATCTCAATACGAACTCAAACTTTTCATTAAATTCTTTCACATTATCTAAACTATGCTATCCACATTCTGCTTACAGCTCTATACTCCAAGTGTATGTCAACAGTTATCTCATTTGTGTCTGTTTTTACTTCTCCCATGGACATTTTTTAGACAAACTTGACAGCTCAATTGAGTACTCCATTAAGTTACTGATCAGCTATGGAAGAGCAACCTCTGGAGAGAACAGAGACAGTCTGAGAGCTGTCAGCTAAACACATCCACAAAGCAGTGAATGAGGCAGGAGAAATTAGGAATGTAGACTCCTTACACTGAGATCCCACACCCAACCACCAACACTACCTCACTGATGAACTGAGGGAGAGGAGGAGAAGAGGTGCAGAGAGAAAAGACTACAGAAGAGAGATAAATATAGGACTAAATATAGCCAAAAAGTCGAGGATGAAACAACAAAGTTGCGTAAGCACTTTCACACCAGAACATTTGGTTATGACCAAAGTCCAAACACATCCACAAAGCAGTGAATGAGGCAGGAGAAATTAGGAATGTAGACTCCTTACACTGAGATCCCACACCCAACCACCAACACTACCTCACTGATGAACTGAGGGAGAGGAGGAGAAGAGGTGCAGAGAGAAAAGACTACAGAAGAGAGATGATACAAGAAGACTAAATATAGCCAAAAAGTCGAGGATGAAACAACAAAGTTGCGTAAGCACTTTCACACAAGAACATTTGGTTATGACCAAAGTCCAGTAGATGTCAGAATAGAGTTATTACTGTAAAACTACAACTATTAAAATATTTTTGTTAACAGAAATCAATTTGAAATAAAATAAAATACTGGATGAAAAACGAAATGGAAATTAGAAATATTGCATTCACAAATAACAAATCAATTTAAGTTCAAGCACTAAAATTACTAACTGCAAATAAATAAAAACTAAAGCAGAAATAAAAATAAAACTGAAATAAAAATTAAACCTAAACAGTAATATCTGAATAAATGAATGAATGAATAAATAAATAAATAAATAAATAAATAAATAAGTAAATAAATGGCAAAGCAAGACATAAAACTAAAACTGAAATAACAATAAAAATAGAACCTAAATAGTAATACAATATCTGAATGAATGAATGAATGAATGAATGAATGAACGAACGAATGAAAAAATAAATGTCAATGCACACAATAACATACTGAAAAGCATACAACAGTTTGTTTGTGTGTCTGAAAAGGTGGTCTGGGGTTCATACATAAAAACAATGAAAATAAAAATGAATTACAATAAAAACAATACATGTAAATATAATAACAATAACAACAACAATAATAATAATAATAATTTACATTACATATTATGTTTTTTTCTTTCTTTCTTTTTTTTTGCTGTTGTAGTCCAACGGCTATGAAGTTATCAGTATGAAAAAATCAGAAATTGAAAAATGGGTGCATTTGGAAATGTGGTGAGGGATTTATAAATAAACATGATATAAAAATATTAAACCAAAAATATAAATAATACATTGCCATTGTTTTCTGCATATTGGTTTTTGGAAACTACAATTAAGTAAATCTGTATCGGTCATAAAAAGCTAAATCTATCACTCCCTATAGTATATGCACTTTTGCAGCTGTTCTGTGCGTAAACTTTTGGTGGTAAATCCAAAGGGACAAATATTTCAGTAACATGTTCCAAAAGTACATTGTGAAATGAGACCTGTGATTTGGGTTTGGACCAAGCAATACTGACCACAGTTGTGTCTCTCATCCTCGTCGCTCATGTCCCCGCAGTCGTTGTCTCCATCGCAGATCCAGGACGAGGCGATGCACCTTCCATCATCGCAGCGGAACTGGTCGGAGTTGCAGGTCCTCACCGTGGTGGCTGCAGGGATGAAACACACGGCAGTGAGAAGATCCACCTGCCCGAGGGCCATGTCTCACTCGGATCTCAGAGGAAACTGAGGAACATGCGGCCTACGTAATCCATTTAACCATTAAATCCCATCCTGAGCAGCCAGAAACGTGGCTGAGCTGCTGCTTGGATTCCACAGGCAGAGGAATTCTGGGAGAGAATAAGCATTCCTCTCTCTAGTGCCCCGCTTGAACAAAAGGCACCGAGGGGTGCTGTGATTAACGGGACAAAAGCGAGAGGATAGGGCAGTGTGTGTGAGAGGGGAGGGGGCAGAGACTGTCAAAGGAAGGGCCGGTGTGTGTGTGTGTGTGTGTGTATGAGGGCTTTTCTGCTGCACGTCACTTTGGAGGAATGTGACACAGAATAGATGGCCGGACTGACTGCTGGCATCACAGACACACACCCAAACACACCAGACAGTAACACACACTTCAGATACCACTCGACTGTCATTAAGAAGAGCAAACCTTTCTCATATTATTGTATTGCATTTTTAACTTGTATTGTTATGTTATTTTACTGGTCTGTTATGACTTGCTTGTGTTGTAGTTTATAATACTTTTTTTCAATAATTCATTTCTACAGCATATGGGTATATCAGACTTGTTTAGTATAAAAAAAAACTATACATTACTTATTAAAATATATTTACAAGAAAAACTGCTTGAAACATTTTTGAAAATTTCAATTCGGTTTGAAAAAATTTTTTTTATTAAAATTCTTAGTATTTCTAAATAAATGGACATACCAAAAATGACAATATCCACAGTAAAGTAGTGAATTTATTTAAAATTCAACCCTATTTTCACTACAATCTACTGTATCTAACACACTACCATTAGAAGATTTTTTTAAAAGAAATTTATACTTTAATTAAAAAAGGATGCATTAAATTGGTTAAAAGAGACAGAACACATTGCTGTTCTTTTGAACTTTCTATTTATCAAAGAATCCTGAAAAAAACAATGTATCACTGTTTCTACAAAAATATGAAGCAGCACAAATGTTTTCAACATTGATAATAATAAAATATTTCTTGAGCTGCAAATCAGCATATTAGAATGATTTCTGAAGGACCATGTGACACTGAAGACCGGAGTAATGATTCTGAAAATTCAGCTTTGCATCACAGGAATAAATTACATTTGACAATATATTCAAATAGAAAACAGTTATTTTAAATTGTAATAATATTTCACAATAATACAGTTTTTATTGAATTTTTGATCAAATTTATGCAGCCTTGATGAGGAAAATAGACTTTAAAAAAAAAAAATTATTTAAAACTTTAACTGACCCCAAACTTCTGAACAATAGTGTATGATATCTAATATAATAAGAAAACTTTTGGGGAACATCAATTGTTCTTTCTGATTTAAGTATATATTAAATTAATGAATGCAAAGAAACATAAATCAAAACCTTATTGTACCTTATTGATCTAAGGATCTAAACATCATAAATCAAACTCATTTGTTTGGTGATTTACATACATATACACATACACACTATTCACAAATAGAACCACTAAATGTCTTTCTTGAAAAAGAAGCTCTCAAACTCACAAACTTTTGTTCTTTTGTTAAAGCTAGGGATGCACGATATTGGATTTTTGCCGATATCCGATATGCCGATAATTTTCAACTCATTTTGGGCGATAGCCGATGCCGATATATAATTATTTCTCATTTTGGTTCGTTTTTAACAAGAACTTATTTGTTAGAATGAAATAAACAGTAATAAAGTTATTTTATAATGACAGTACATTGAAGATTTGAAAATAACTATAAATAAACTACCGGTATATATTAATCACTGCATTTTTTCCCCCAGAAAGATGCAGTGGTAACCTTAACATTTTATTTTATGATTTAACATTTGTAAATGGCCTAAAGCAAAAGAGTTGTAAAAATTCTGAAAATCTTTTAGAGCTCATAATTTGTTTAAAAAACAACATATTACACATTAATGAATAAATCAGTATATATGAAATTATTTAGTTTAAGTGTTTGTGATTTTATTTTTTTGTTCATGTAAGCTATAGCTTCTGACCTTTAAATCAAAACATACTCAAGATTTTATGGCATCAATTACTGCTTTATTTAATCAGAAACAGTCTAAATGTTATTTGTGTAGGCTATTTTACTTTTAATTTAATTAGAAGTAGGCCAACAGCGCCCCCTACGGAATTAAAACTCTTTACTGAGCGGGCATTAGGACCCTGGGGAGGCTGTCACTGCTGCCGCTGCACGTGCTATTACTGTTTACTCTATCATACACCAAACACTTCATTCTGTACGTGCATTCTCAGTTTAAATGCAGCGATCAAAACAGTGAATCCAATCACCATTCAGGCAAAACTTTGCATCAAGAATGAGCCATAATTCTGAGGTGATCTAATCTCTAGCACACCCTGAGAACATGTGAGTTAATGTATTCCTCTTATCGGCAAGACATATCGGCATAATTTTTCGACACTGAAGACTAGAGTATTGACTGCTGAAAATAAATTGCATTTTAAACTACATTTATACAATTATTACTTAAATATTCTGGTTAACTATTCACGATTTGGTGTTTTTGAATGAATGAGCTGAATGAATGGTTCAATGACTCACTCAAAAATACAAATAACTAGTTTAGTTTCTGAATGAATCAGTGTTTTTAATCAATCGGCTGAATGAATGATTCAATGACTCACTCAAAAATACAAATAACTAGTTTAATATCAAAATGAATCAATGTTTTTAAACAAATCATTTAATAAATTATTAAATAAAATCACTCATAAGCATGGCACCTATTTGCGTAAAGATGTAACCTGTAGAAAGAGTAACTGTTATACATACTAGGGATGCACGATATTGGATTTTTGCCGATATCCGATATGCCGATAATTTTCAACTCATTTTGGGCGATAGCCGATGCCGATATATAATTATTTCTCATTTTGGTTCGTTTTTAACAAGAACTTATTTGTTAGAATGAAATAAACAGTAATAAAGTTATTTTATAATGACAGTACATTGAAGATTTGAAAATAACTATAAATAAACTACCGGTATATATTAATCACTGCATTTTTTCCCCCAGAAAGATGCAGTGGTAACCTTAACATTTTATTTTATGATTTAACATTTGTAAATGGCCTAAAGCAAAAGAGTTGTAAAAATTCTGAAAATCTTTTAGAGCTCATAATTTGTTTAAAAATCTAAGATATTACACATTAATGAATAAATCAGAATATATACAATTATTTAGTTTAAGTGTCGTTTGTGATTTTTTTTGTTTTTTTTTGTTCATGTAAGCTATAGCTTCTGACCTTTAAATCAAAACATACTCAAGATTTTATGGCATCAATTACTGCTTTATTTAATCAGAAACACTGTCTAAATATTATTTGTGTATTTTACTTTCATTTTGTTAGAAGTAGGCCAACAGCGCCCCCTACGGAATTAAAACTCTTTACTGAGCGGGCATTAGGACCCTGGGGAGGCTGTCACTGCTGCCGCTGCACGTGCTATTACTGTTTACTCTATCATACACCAAACACTTCATTCTGTACGTGCATTCTCAGTTTAAATGCAGCGATCAAAACAGTGAATCCAATCACCATTCAGGCAAAACTTTGCATCAAGAATGAGCCATAATTCTGAGGTGATCTAATCTCTAGCACACCCTGAGAACATGTGAGTTAATGTATTCCTCTTATCGGCAAGACATATCGGCATACTTTTTCATATCGGGCCGATGCCGATATTTACATTTAAAGCCATTATCGGCCGATTCCGATATTGGTCCGATAACATTGTGCATCCCTAGTTAAAGCATTTGATTGCAGACATACTGGTCTGAATTACTACATTATAAGTCTTTTTCTGCCAACTGAGTTACTTATACACAACGTCTGCCTCATCTTTCCACTTTTTGACTGCATGCATCACCAGTGGAGCGTAAAATGAGGGGGGAACCCTGTGACAGACATTCAGTCCATCACCATGGTAACCAGTGAGGCAGGATACCCATCATTAACTCACCACCAAAAACATGGGCAATGGTTTACCTTGATAAACACAGCTTCATCCTCATATTACAGTGTTTTCATAGTTTTCTCCCCAGTATAGTCCAAAATAACTTTCTGCCACATATACAGAATGAGCGCCAGATAACTTATAGTGGGATATATTTATTTTTAATATGTTATGTGTGGTACTTACTACAGGTAACGGGCTCATCGGAACCATCGTTGCAGTCTGTACCGCCATCACAGTACCAGTGTCCGGGAATACAGCGTCCGCTCGAGCAGCGAAACTCGTTCTGGGAACAAGTAGATGTGGCTGAGGAGAAAACAACAAGACAAACCAGAGATAAACCAGAAATGAACTCAGCATCCCCAGGTGGACCCGCTCACATACATGGGTCACTAATTTCACTGATATTACAGGAAGGGCAAGTTGAGCAACAACTTTGGCTCAAAAAGCAACAGGAAATTATTAAACAGTTACTCATCTAATTCCACACTAAAGGAGAAACAAACAATGAAAATATTATTATTACACATTTTGTCATTCTTACATTTATTTTATGTTTTTCTTCTGCCTTTTATGTCAGTATGATTTAATATTATTTAAAAACCTTTACAGTTGTTTTAATAATATATTGATCAATAATTATTCTAAATTATTGATCAAATAATCTAAATTATTGACCAATAATTTCATTAAATATTCATCAATAATTTAAGTAATTTAGTTATGTGCTTTTGTCACTTTTTTTAAATGATACTTTTTGTGTTTAATTTATTTTAATTCCAGATTTACAGTAGATCTAGGTTTAATTTTTATTAGTTTCCAGCTAGTAATTTTAGTACTTCAACCTATTTCAGTTAGTTGCCAATATAACATTTCAAATTTTTATTTAGTTCATTTTATTTTAAGCACACTAAAGAAGGCCTTGAGCCGAAACGTTTGTGTTTTGACCTTGGTGATGAAAGTAAAATAAACTTTATTTAATTTTTTATTAAAAGTATTTTATTTTCAATTAACATAAATGTTTTTTAGTAGGTTTAGTTTTTTGTTTTAGTTAACGCTAATAACTAAAATAGAACTTACTTTTTCATAATTATATCATTAATAATAATAATAATAATTTTTTATTATTATTGCATTTAATACAATAATAATAACGTTTTCAATTTTACATGACATTAGATATGCATGGCAAACTAAAAGACATTAAGCATAACAAATATCAGGGCATTTATAAACCTAACTATGTTCCCACAGGACAGAGGGAGACAGTGGGACAGGATAACTCACCACAATGCGTTGGGCTCTCGTCACTGTTGTCACCACAATCATTATCTCCATCACACAGGTACGAGCGCGGGATGCAGATGTTGGTGGTCTGGCATTTGGTGTGCTCTGGCTGACATGTCCTCTCAGCTGCGTTTTATAACAAGGATCCATTATGAATCGCTTAAAATCAACTATTCTGTATTATATAAATGCTCATAAGCTGTAGGCTGTTTATACAGTAGTTGACAAACAACCTAGCAACTTGTTTTGGTAACCGTGCAAATGCACTTACCGCAGTTCTGCTCATCTGAGGTCCCATTGTCGTAGCAATTGTTTATTCCGTTGCAGACGTATTCCCGTGCAATGCAGCGACCGTTATTGCAGGTGAACTCAGTGTTGGGGTCGCAGGGACGGAATATGCAGCCCGTCTCGTCACTGTTATCCCCGCAGTCATTATAGTGATCGCAGCGGTAGTGGTATGGCACACAACGGCCATTTCCACATGTGAACACAGTGGGCTCGCAGGTGTGAAATGCTGCCATGCACAAAAAAAAGATTAATTTTGACATTTGCAATAAGAGCTGAATGAACTAACAGGAACTACTGGAGCTCACTGCCTACCTCCTCTACCTATCTATTTCAGTTTACCTGAGAGTGAAATGAATGCTGCTGAGAGAGAGAGAGAGAGAGAGAGAGAGAGAGAGCGGTGCATTGAGGAAGAGGTTAGTATGTGTTTATGGATGGTTATTCAATTTTATGTAGTCTAATGCTCTGTTCTAAATCCTAGTAAGCTGCCTTGGTGTCTACTGACACAACTGATTTCAATAGAATTTTCCATTAGCATGCAAAGCTAACAATTCAATAGTGTAGTCCTTAAATTAGACTTTTTATCAATGTTATTTGGTATTGAATGGATTATAATTATACTTATAATCAAAATTAACTGCTTTGATGGATTTGTGCATGTACCCAGCTAACAGGGGACATTCTCAGAACTTTCTGGAAAAGTTCTCTCAAAGTTCTAAATAAACTAGGCCGGCAAAACGATTAATTGTGATTAATCCCATTAAAAATAAGTTGATGTTAACATACTATATGTGTGTGTACTGTGTATATTTATTATGTATATAAATACACACATATATGTATATATTTAAAAAAAAATATTTGTATGTATATATATTTATACTTGTATATAATTGATATTATATATAAATATAAATATTTTATATATAAATCTAACATATTTTTCCTTAATATATACATGCATGTGTGTGTATTTATATATACATAATAAATATATACAGTACACACATATACAGTATGTAAACAAACTTTTATTTTGAATGTGATTAATCATGATTAATCATTTTGCAGCCCTAAAATAAACATTCTTCCAGTAACATTATTAGAATGTTTGTTCAAAGTTATCTGGTCTTTAACAATGTTCTAAAAATGCTAGCACAAAAAAAATATTTATACATCATTCATGGAACTTTTTTGAAACATTTCATTTGGACGTTCGCTGTTCAGAATGATTAAAGAACGTTCAAAATTAGAAAATAGAATGTTCCCTTAACATTCGGATACTAAAAAACAAAACAAAGCAAAGCAAAAAAAACCCAAAAAAAAACAAAACAAGCAAAGCAAAACAAAAAAACTAAAAGCAAAGCAAAAAACACAAAAAAAACAAAGCAAAGCAAAACAAAACAAAACAAAAACTTTCAAGCGTTCTTAGAACATATTTTTTTGTTAACTGGGTAGCTTGTCAAATAATGCATTATGCCATTATCTTCTGCAAAAGGATGAATGCAGTACTGCTTTAGGATTTGGCCCAAAGACAGTATAATCATGTTGCCTATGTAGGCAGCACTCTAGATTTTGGAACAGAGCTTTTAGCTACACATGAAGAGAGGTAAGCAAGAATACACACCAAAAACGAAATGACTCTTGGATCCTGGAGCAAAAGATTTGAACAGATTGTGCAAGCAATAAAAAGCAAGAAGAAACATGTTAGTGAAAGATTGCGCCGCAGTGCAGGAGAGGAAAATTCATCAATCGGCAAACAGAGACACTCGCAAGAGATTTGTTTGTTAACATTAGGCTTGCAGTTTAGTCATGCACAAATATAAATGTTAAGTTTAGTTCACCCTTGAAAGTGCATAAGATGTCAGTTTGGACTCTATGGCATATATTCTGAATCAACAACCTGTGTTTACATAAAACTGCCTTCTATTCTGATTTAGGATTTCAAGTCCTCTGAAGAACATGTACAGTAAACAACAATGCATCTCACCGCAGACCCGCTCGAGTTCATCACTGCCGTCCCCACAGTCATCATCGTTGTCGCATTTCCACTGGGCACGGATGCAGCGGCCATTCATGCAAGTGAACTGGCCCAACTGACAGCGTGTGCCATTGTCAGGGATACAGTGTTTGTTTTCGGCCAGATACCAGCGGCCCTCAGAGGGACACTGACACTCTGCTCCCTGAGGACCTGAAGGAAATAGTGTTGTATTTTAAAACAAAGTTCTTAATTTCATAATTTATTTCATTTATGCTTATAAAAAAAGTTCATATGATGATGCTAAAAATAACATTATTTTGTAAATTTGGTGTAATGCAATACGTTTACGCAGTTTAAGGTTAAAAAACACATTATTTTCCACATAGTGTACATTATTGTTTCTCCTCTTTCTGAAACGCGTCAATTTTTACAAAGCTCACTGTTTTGAAAAGCGAGGTGCGCTCTGATTGGCCAGCTATCCAGTGCGTTGTGATTGGCCGAATACCTCAAGTGTGTGACGCAAATGTTACGCCCCTTACCATATTTGGAAACACACAGTGTCTCCATGACATGCAGCGGCGGCAACAATACTACAGCGAGAATAAAAGTTACGCCTTCTTTCTTTGCGTAAACATTTGGGTGGTGTTATGCAAATCTTCCAACACAGTGACGTAGACATGTGGGGGCGTGTTTAAACTAGTTGTTTTAGGAGGGCGTGGACGAGTCATAACTTTTATAAAGAATATCTCTTTGGGTTTGAGACTTTAGTCTTTGCAACTTTACTGATCTTATATATGTACGAACAGCTTGTAACACTCCAAAGACAAAGGAAAACTTGAAATTGCATCACATGAACCCTTTAATGGAGTGCTACTGTATTTGCATGATGCATTGAGTTGCTCTCTACAGAGTGTTCCAAATTAGTTACTAATGAGGGTTCCTTTCAGTATACAGCAATGCAGGTCAATTGGTTTGGGAACAGTGCTTTGGTTTTGGAGGATACTGGCTGTAAAAGCCATAAGTAGTATTGCAAAAGCTTATTGTTTGGAAATATAAACCAACCTGGAGTGCAAATATGGCTGCATCCACCATTGAATTGTTCGCAGGGACTGCTGCACTGCTGCTGTTTGCTGTTGGAGAGCACGTGGATGTCCATGGGCCGTGATGGAAGGTTCTGTAGCATCACCTTCTGGTCGGAGCCGTAATGCTTGTTTGCACGGTAGATGCTGCGTGTGTTCCAGTCCGTCCAATAGATATGCTGACCATACACTGTCATTGCAAACGGGTAGATGGCGGTGCTTACGATGACCTCACGGTTAGCACCGGTGAGTGAGCATCTCTCGATCTTCTGTCTGCATAGAGAGAACAATAAACCTTTTCTTATCATTATGTAGCACAGATATGTCAAATATTTAATATAAATTTATATATTAGCTATATTTGAAAAGTATTACACACACTATACATATATATTATATATACAGTGGTGTGTAAAAACAATCCCGGTTTT
>NW_015555783.1:18497-24157 GCF_001515605.1 Sinocyclocheilus anshuiensis | reverse complement strand
ATCATCATTTAAAAACTGCATTTTGTATTTACTTGCATTATCTTTGTGTAATATAAAAATTTGTTTGATGATCTGAATCTTTTAAGTGTGACAAATATGCAAAAAAAACCCCAAAAAACAGGAAGGGGGCAAAAACCTTTTCACGGCACTGTATATATATATATATAACAGCTACAATTATATATTTAAGTATTACATAATACATATATAATATATTTGTAATAAATTATTGAAAATATAATTTATTATTAAATAATTTTTATTTTTATTATTAAATGTATATTATTAAATAAAATTTTATATATATATATATATATATATACACACACAGTATATTAAAATTATTATTATTATTTTATTATTAATAATTAATTATAAATATTATTAAATAAAATTATATATGTATATATATATATATAGTATAAATGTACTATATAATACATATATTTAATGAATTATAAATTATCAAATAATTGAATGTATTATTACATTATTATTATTTTTATTATTATAGGTATATTATTAAATTAAATTAACTATAACTATTATGAATATAATTAAAAGATGAGATCTTACAAGCTGGCATCTGCCCAATACAGCCTTTGATCGTCATAGTCCAGTGTCAGACCATTTGGCCAAACCAGACTAGTGTTGACGATCTCTGTCCTGAAGTTTCCTCCCAGAGTTGCACGCTCTATCTTTGCATTGGTTCCCCAGTCGGTCCAGTACATATACCTGACAGCATATACAGAGAAATGCATTTAAATTAGATGATAAAATGGCTCATTATACATCTAAACCACAGTCTAACTGAATGGGAGACTCACCCTCTACATGGATCCAGCATGATGGCTCTGGGTCTGGGCACCTGTGCTACAACAGTCCTCTGAGACCCATCCACTGCCATGGAGCTGATGCTCTGGTTAATGTAGTCACTGTAATAGATCCTCTTATTGATCCAGTCATAGGCAATGCCATCAGGAGCTCCCAGATCTCCACAGTTCAGAAAAAAAGTTATAAAACTTTATAAGGAGCAAAGGTTTGGAACAACATGAGGTCGAGTAAAAAACTGTCCCTTTAAATCTAATTTTTGCTAACTTTCTAATTTAATGTGCTTATCAACAGTTTTTATCATTATATTTGGTTGTTATACTGTATTTATCATTGTATGTATCACTCAGGCAGCGTTGTGTGCTTGCTGAAGATACTTATGCAGCCCATCTTTTCAAATACATAATATTGCTTTAAAATACCAAAAGAAAAATCACGTAGCATGTTACAGAACAATCTTCAGGTTGCATTTGGTTTATTATATTATATTATATTATATTATATTATATTATATTATATTATATTATATTATATTATATTATATTATTATCAACCAGCTTTTGTACATTTCTGCACACATTTTACTGTGACTCTCAGACAGTAGACATGATCCTGAATAACTCCAGAACTGAACATTTGATCTGCTCAAACCAAAATGTAAAATAACAATAACAATTATGAGAATTTTCTGCCTGAGAAACAAATAACTTCTCTCATGCTTTCTTTCTTTTTTATATTTCACAAAAAGAACAAGTTTGCTTGCGTGGTACTACATAATGCCTAAATAACCTCCAGTCTGCAAACTAACCATTGTAAATGTCACATGAGATACTTTGTCAAGCCAACATTCAAAGACTGCCTTAACAAACTTTCCATTTCTAGCTAAACCTGCAGTGTCAGGGTGCATTAGGAGTTTAAATAAGCTGCTCACCTGAGGCCACCTCTGTCACAGAAGAGGTAGGCGAAGCCAAAGTAATGAAGCTAATCTTGCTATGGCCCGCTCCCGAGCTCTGGGTGAAATAGATCCTGCCATCCAACTGGTCGAAATCAAGGGCTACCGAAGTCCGGGGCATGTTAACCACGGGAAAGGGCAGCGAATGATCCTCTGGATCCAGCCGCAGAGATCGTACAGTGCTTTCTGTCGTATAGATAAGGTAGTCATCCCGGGATACCACACAACTGCTGCTATCCGCAGCTAGATTCCCAAAGGCACACGAACACTTCCTCGTCTGAGATCCTCGGATGGCGAAGCAGAAGTGAGCGCAGCCGCCGTTAGACTCCAAGCAGGGGTTGTTATTGAGCTCGTGGGCCGAACTTGGCTGCATTCTCCGGTCGAAGATGGTAACGTCCCGCAGCATGTTGATGTTGTCTCGGATCACGAGTGGCTGGTCGGTCGCACCTGGCTGTTTGCTCGCTTGGAAGACTTTCTTCAGGTTTCTGTCCACCCAGATTACATTCCCCTCAAACACGGTGACGCCGTACGGAGTCGGATAGCGACTCCCGTACCGTATGACCTTCATCTCACCCCCGTCGGGCCGGACTCGTGCGATCATGTCCAGGGAATCGTCCACCCAGTAAATGTATCCATCTCTGTGGTCCAAAGCCAGGCCTCTGGGGGTGACGATGCCTGAGGAAACCAGCACGGTCCGGTTGGAACCATCTAGAAAAGCTCGCTCGATTTTGGGGGTCTGTCCGTAGTCGGCCCAGAAGAGGTATCTGTTCATGGGGTCCACCGCAATATGACGAGGCATGTCTACTTGGGTCTTTAGAAGGACACGACGGAACGTGGTATTGAGTCGAATCACTTCAATGTACGTCTCGGTCAAGAAGGCATTGGTGAAATAGAGGCTTCCTGTGGAAAGACAAAGACAAGAAACATGCAGAAAATGTGAGAAACCCTGACGCTTAATGTTGCTTTGAGAGATTAAGGACCAAACACTTTGTTTGTCTATGTACACATGCACTAGATGGATATCTATGCTTTTTCAGCCTCTTGTACCATTAGTGAAAGTGAGTGCATCAGAGCTGCGTTTTAAAAATGGCATGTCAAGTTAGTCCATTATAAACGGTGTTATAGAGTAACAAAAAAAGAACAATATGTGACCCTGGACCACAAAATCAGTCATAAGGGTCAATTTCTCGAAATTTAGATTTATATATCATCTGAAAGTTGAATAAATAAGCTTTCCATTGATGTATGGTTTGTTAGGATTGGTAAATATTTGACCGAGATATTTGAAAATCTGGAATCTGAGGGTGCAAAAAAATCTAAGTACTGAGAAAATCGCCTTTAAAGTTGTCCAAATGAAGTTCTTAGCAATGCATATTACTAATCAAAAATTAAGTTTTGATATATTTATGGTAGGAAATTTACAAAATATATCTTTACTTAATATCCTAATGATTTTTGGCATAAAAGAAAAATCGATAATTTTGACCCACACAATGTTTTTTTGGCTATTGCTACAAATATACCCCAGCGACTTAAGACCAGGGTCACATATGTGCAACAAAACATAAGCAAATTAGTTGTTTCATACAAAATCTAAGTTGAGTAGAATGTATAGTGTCTATAAACAAATAAATAAATAACTACATCACTATGGAATACTTTCATACTACATTCTGATTGGTCCATTGCAACATTCTGTTGTCATACACAGTATATTTGTTTGTTTTGTTTTGTTTTTTAAAGAAATTGTTCTTTTTTGCCGTAATAATGCATTACATTCATCAAAATTGGGCAGTAAAGACATTTATAAATATTTCAAATAAAAACTGTTATTTTGAACTTTCTATCCACCAAAGAATCCTAAAAATTGTATGTATGTTTGTTTGTTTTTTGGAATAAATTAATACTTTTATGCCATAATGATGCATTACATTCATCAAAATTGGCCAGTACAAACATTTATAATGATTTCAAAAGATTTATTTTTCATATAAATACTGTTCTTTTAAACTTTCTATTCATCAAAGAATCCTGGAAAAAAACAAAACAATGTATCATGGTTTCCACAAATATTTTAAGCAGCACAACTGTTTTCAACATTGATAATAACTCAGATTCCAGATTTTCAAATAGTTGTATCTCGGCCAAATATTGTCCTATTGTCCAAAAAATTTACCCTTATGACTGTTTTTGTGTTCCAGGGTCACATATTTGCAAAATTATGCTGGCAATGTACAATAAAGCAACATTGTGAATAACTGTGTTTTTTATTTGGCTGTAAAGTTTAATAGTGTCTCTGACTTCAATATCAGTAGCAAAAATGACATTATAGTTGTTAAATTGAATTCATTTCTGTGAGTCAGTTCAAACAGTCCATTTCAATGAATATATATGTGTATATGTATAATCTATTATTAAATTGCGTGTGTATGTATATTCTTTTTTATTACAAAATAATAAAAAATATATAAAAATATAACACTTTATGAAACCCTAGACTGAAGCCATTGATGGCAGTGAGCATAGATATCACCACATAGGATTGGTATGGAGAACAGGTTCTGTTATCAGCACTGAGTTTGAACCCAGTCGCACAGGCGCAGCTGAACAGGCCACCGGGACGAGGCAGACACAACTGCTCACACGTCCCCACGTTATTACTGCAGCCGTTAGACGAGCCTGCTGAGGCTATGGGGAGACAAACAGCAGATAATGAGAATGAGAGACAGATATTTAATACTGCAAATATGTAACCGTAAGAGTACATGATACTGACTCATATCTATCTATTCTGGTAATGTATACACATTCCTGGTGCATATCAGTGTGTAGCAGTACTGATATATTGGGACTCTGCTTTGCTAGCACTTCCAGATCTTACTGGAAGCACTTATACAATAGACGGCGTTCACAGCCCTGGAGAATGAACATGTGCACTGAACACCGAACAAAGGGACACTGATTCTTCTCCGCATAAAGCTGAGTGTCCCCCTGAGGCAGAGGGGAACTAATTGGTAAACTGATATCCTATTGAAAGTCATTCATCGCTCTCTGGTAATTGCTACATGGCCATCAAGGTTACGCTGACTTCCAGAAAAGACCACCCTACGTCAACCGCAGAATGAATCAGAGATAAATGTTAAAAAAATGGCACTGAGAGATGCCTACACAGGCAGCAATTTGAGGTTCAATTGCAGCAATTTAGCTTTTCAGCTGCACACACTCCAAAACCAACTGCTACCTTGATCAATATAATCAAAGAACATGTTACAGTATTTTTTCTTCAGAATTGAAATTAATCCAAATGAAAAATGTGATTATTTTACCCAACATTTGCGTCATGTGTTGTTTTATGCTTATTAGAATTCATATCCAAAAAATAATTATTCCAAAAGTACTTTAAATTTAATTGATATTAATTAAAAATGGACTATTTTACCCAACATTTCTGTATGATGTTAGTTGTATGTGTATTAGAGTTCTCACTGTTAGCTTAGCAACATGCTAACAATGTCTAAAGCTGTATATTGTTATTGTTATATATGTGTGTGTGACCCTGGAGCACAAAACCAGTAATAAGTCGCACGGGTATATTTGTAGCAATAGCTAACAATACATTGTATGGGTCAAAATTATCGATTTTTCTGGTCCAGGGTCACATACATATATATATATATATATATATGATTATTTTAAAACATATTTCATTAATTTGCAGCTTATTTTAATAAAAAAAATGTAAACTGTTGTTCGTTGTTGTCATTAGGGATGCACCAAATGTTTGATAACCGAAATTATTCGGTCGAAAATAGCAAAAAAAAAAAATTATTATTATTATAAAGAATAAGCGAAAAGACCGAAAAAGTACCGAACAATG
>NW_015555783.1:17501-18216 GCF_001515605.1 Sinocyclocheilus anshuiensis | reverse complement strand
TTGTAGCAATAGCTAACAATACATTGTATGGGTCAAAATTATCGATTTTTCTGGTCCAGGGTCACATACATATATATATATATATATATATGATTATTTTAAAACATATTTCATTAATTTGCAGCTTATTTTAATAAAAAAAATGTAAACTGTTGTTCGTTGTTGTCATTAGGGATGCACCAAATGTTTGATAACCGAAATTATTCGGTCGAAAATAGCAAAAAAAAAAAATTATTATTATTATAAAGAATAAGCGAAAAGACCGAAAAAGTACCGAACAATGACGTGACGCGATCAAATAGCAACCAGCGTAGCGTGAGAGGCGCAATGCAACAAACATGTCAGCAGTGTGGAAGCATTTAAAACTGTCAGAGAAAGACACAAAAATCATTACAAGCACCGACAGCGAGAGACTGTTTAGTACTGCATCGCATGTGTTCGATGAGAAGAGGAAGGGCTGATTGTTGCTGGTTACTGTATGACGATTGAAATCGCGAAAAGGCTTTAAACAATTAGTAAATAAACTACAGAACGTTATGTTTTCTAATACACGCGCGCATTGCACGTATTCTGACAGCGCTGCACGAACTCGCAGCAGATCTGCTTGTTAACCAGAGTTCAAAGTCCAAAGCGCGAGAAAAATCTGCGCTGATACAGTCGTCAGTTGCTCAGTCACATTTTTATGAATTTTTACAAGGCATGTGACAATGCGATA
>NW_015555783.1:8523-16804 GCF_001515605.1 Sinocyclocheilus anshuiensis | reverse complement strand
CTGTCAGAAGTGAGTGAATGCTCTCTGTGATTGATTGGTTCTGTCTTGCAACATTTGCGTGTTCAGATGAGCAGGAAAATAGTTCTATCCTACACAGTTACTTGCTAACAAAGGTTATTCGTCCAATTCAATGCATATTGTACGCATTATTTTATTTTATTTTTTGTTGAATTAACAAAATCACTGGTAAATAAAACACACCTTAGTATCGATATTTTTTGTTTGAGTATCGATACTTTCGATACTCACGTCAGTATCGATAGATCGATACGCCCATCCCTACTGCCAAATTCAAACTGCGTTTTCGCGCTTTGGCTGATGCTGAGACGCTGCTGCACTTGTCATATAAATCACAACTATGCAACCACATAATGTTTATTTTAGGTTTCAGACATTTAAATACATATAAGTACTAGTAAAACAATACATTTAAAGTTCGTAAAATACACACGGATGTTTATGGAAGCAGCAATAACAATCCATTCAAATATAATTTGCCTACGTGTTTTATTAATATCAGATACACATAGTGTAAGTAACTATAAAGTTCACTCTATTCTTCTCCCAGTTCACCGCCACTTATTTGCATGTATTTCGGGAGAAATTGATGAATTCACGTGCTGTAAATCCGACCGACAGGACTCTCTGAACTGCAGCGCGAACAAACATGGCTGCGCACATCTCACGTTACAGTTCACGATCAAGATCATTTAGAAAGGTTTTTAAACGACAAAACACACTCATTTACACATATTTGTGAATCGGAATATCAGATTGTTCATAACATGGTAAGCAAGATTATGAATATTTTGAATAAAAAATGAAAAACGAAATAAAAGCGATCAATCTGTCATACAGTGTTATTGTGGCCGCGGTGTGCACCTGACAAGCATGACGCTTCGCCATGGAAACAGTAAGGGGAAACGTTCTAAAATAATGGTCGCCTAAAAAAAACTCACTCTGGGGGGACCGCTAGAATATTTTAAACTCACCACTGAAAAGGTTAAATTGTGCTTTGTTGGTATAATGTCTGCTAGAATGTTATAAAATGTTCAGTGTTAAATATTGTAATTTTTTCTTTGAAAAGCAAGACAAAACAGTAAAAAGCACATTTTGTCTAATTAATTTGTGCAATGGTGAAAAAAATTGGCAAAATACATGTGGAAAAAAAACCTAGAAAAACTGTGTTCGGTATTCGGCCTTCGGCCCAGTGTTTCATTTTGTTCGGTTTTGGCTTCGGCCAAGAATTTTCATTTCGGTGCATCCCTAATAGTCATATAGTATTTTTTTTGGCTTGTTATTGCTTGTTCTCTGTATGATTTGGCAATATTGTATGCAAAAAATCATGCCAATAAAGTACTTAAATTAAATTGAAATTAATAAAAAATTTACTATTTTATCTAACATTTGTGTGTGATGTGTAGTTGTGTGTTTATTAGAGTTCATGTTGTTAGCTTAGCAACATGATCATACCGTCTTGATAAATGTCTATTTTTTATATATTTATTTATTTGTTTATTATCTTTTTAATTCAATAGCAGCTTATTTTAATACAGTTTTTTTTCAACTGTTGTTTGTTATTATCATATCCCTGCTGAAAAAACAAGCATATGCTGGTTAGGTATGTTTTGAAGCATGGTAGCTGGTTTGAGCTTGTTTAAGTTGGTCCTTGGTTGGTCATGAGTGGGTTTAAGCTGGTCCTGAGCTGGTTATAAGCTGGTCCTGAGCAGGAGCTAGTTGCTTAGGACCAGGTCAGGACCAGCTTAAACCAGCTACCATGCTTCAAAACATACCTAACCAGCATATGCTGTTTTTTTCAACAGGGTATTGTGTATTTTTAACTTGTCATCACTTGCTTTGCTTATTAGAGCACCAAACTCCACTGAAATCAATTATGCATATTCTGTGCACTTTGTGCAGGAGGAGCTATTTGTATGAAGCGTGGAGATTTGCATGAACAGAGCCATTATGCTATACGTATTTGTTTTTAGTATTTATCATACTCACAGTCTCTGTAGTGCACTTTGAGGACTCTGAGACCGGCCACGTTATCCCGCATTACGACCCGGTTGAGTCCTGTGGCTTTGTCGACGCGTTCAATCACCTCAAAGTCTCGATCTGTGAAATACAGGTAGGAGTCGTATACGGCCACACCCCACGGATGGGACAGTCCATTCACCATAGTGATGCGGTTTGATCCATCGGGATCACCGCGCTCGATCTGAAACACAGAAGAAACCGTTGAGTTATTCTGTTAAATAAGTTTTAATTTGGTGGAGATATGTAACGGGTGTCAAAACGAAATAACGACCAATATGGGTTCTAAGGTGGATGCAAAAATAAATAAATAAATGTATATACATAAATACACTATTATAGGAAATAATACTCGGCAGGGACACATCAATTTAATCAGAAGTGGGTAAAAACATTTATAATGTTACAAAAGATTTCTTTTTTTTTTTAAACTTCCAAATCAGCATATTAGAATGCTTTCTGAAGGATCATGTGACACTGAAGACTGGAGAAAAAAGCTTTGCATCACAGGAATAAATTACATTTTAAAATACATTTAAATAGCACCCAGTTATTTTAAATTGTATTAATATTTCACAATATTGCTGTTTTTACTGTATTTTTGGTCAGATATACTCCGCTTTGGTGAACATAAGATATATATTTCTACATTAATGTTTCTGACTGCCATACCACGCCAGTTCCTGTAACAGCCCAGTAGAGCTTGTTCTCTCTGATGTCTATGGTTATGAACTCCACATGTTCCAGATTATGGGTGAAGAGGATGGCTGCGTTGGAGCCGTCCATATCTGCTGATGCCACCTTGGCCGGGATCCCGCTCTCTGTTCCCTGATCTGTCCAGTACATCTTTCTAAAACAAAGACAGATCATCACTAAACAGAATAGCATCATGTATGCAAAACCATAACGTATGGTAAAAACTGCTCTTTTGCCTCTGTGTTTGTATACAAATACAGCTATTTCATTCGTATACAAGTATATAATCTAAGGACTGATCATGACTATGTGTGCTTTAAGTTGACTGTTGTTTATTGAGCTCAGGCAGTTCAGTCCTGGCAAATGACATTAAATCAGCTGGAGCTTGTTGAATTTGGGGGTCAGGGTTAATTCCAGACTTCTGCTTATCTGGACTTACCCACGTGCCGGATCCACCGCAATGCCAACGGGAGCTCCTGCACCAGTAGGTGAGCCGTTGTTAGTGATGAGAGTCTTTCTGTACTGAATCTCTCCTTTTAGCCTGAGAACCTGAAACAAATCAGATTGGGTTTGTTACAATAACAGTACCAGTGACATTTCTCAATTATTGCTACCAATTTAAATACCACTGCATAACTAACAACTTAAATATTTAAAATGTAAAAAAAAAAAGTTTAAACAAATTACATTTAAAAAATTTATATTAAGTAAATATTTTCTCAGGTTGTTCAAATAATAATCCAAGTAAGTAATACAAAAACAGAGAACAAAGAAATGAATTACAAGCAGTACAACAAAGAAAAACAATACAAATGAAATTTGTAGCAGTATCAAGTATTCAAGTAAATATTCAACAATTGAAGCCAAATGCACAGGTCTAATATTTTGACATTGTATTTTTGTTTCACCTGCTTACATTTACTCGAGACAAACTGACTCAAAAAGTGTTTACATTAATATGAGTACAACATTTATGTATTTTTGTGTTGAAAACAATGATTTTAATTTTCATAATTTTTAACTTGGATCTTCTTGCTTCCAGTGTTATTTTAGTATTATTAGGGCCCAAGCCAGTAAGGCGCAGGGCCCTATTGTTTTTCTAAGGATTTTTATTTATTTTTTTTTATTCAACCTTCCGGGGCTTTTTGAGGGCCTTAACATGCTCAAAAACTCTTGAAAATTTGCACACGCGTTGGAACCTGCGGCCATCAGGACGCCGCAGAGGCTGAGACCTGGGCGTGGTAGAGGGGCTCTACGGCGCCCCCTGGAACACAGTCAGAAAACTTGATGTATAGCTCACACATACTTGCACGTATTCATATGAAACTCAGTACACATATAGAACTCATTGAGCCGAACAACTTTTGCACTGCATGTCATAGGCTCCGCCCAACAGGAAGTTGGCTATTCAGGGCTTTGTAAAAAGTGCATGCTCTGGAATTTGATATACTCGTCTGAGGATTTCCAACAGATTGCCACCAAACTCGGTGAACATGATCTCAGGACATTGGGGACGCTAAATTGCCAAGGGATTTTTGATATCTCGAACGGTTTGCTCGTGGCGAGGCGATGAAGTTATGGCGAGAAATGAGAAACAGAAAGCGTCTAATAACATCCACATACATTCTCTGATTTTGATCAAAATTCAGGGGTTTGTTCGTTGTATGATGCCGATCGCATACATGTGACAACTTTCTAATTTACAGTCATTAGCTACGCCCAACAGGAAGTCGGCTATTTTGATTTGAATATGGATTTTTGGAAAAATATAGCTGTGAATTAATGCATACTCCCCAGAGGAAAATTAATCTATACACACCAAACTTTGTCTACATCGCACCGTTCTCCTGATGCCACCGGGGTGGCGTTTGCACTGATGGCTTGGGCCCGCCATCGCTGCTTGCAGCTATATTTTATATATTATTTTTAGTGCTGTCAAATGATTAATCGCGATTAATTGCATCCAAAATAAAAGTTTTTGTTTGCATAATATGTGTGTGTTCTGTGTATATTTATTATGTATATATAACTACTGGTTACAAGACCTAAACTAGTTTTTAACATTGATGAAACTGGTGTGTTTAAACTTTTCTTCAGAAAATCTTCAGCACGTAGAAATAACCCTCAGCCCTGACAAGAACAATTTATGATGCAGGGGAATGAGATCTAAAGTCTTGCCAACCTCTATAGACTGTGATGCAGGGTTGGAGTAGTACAGGTTCCGAGACATCCAGTCCAGAGCCAGTCCGACTGGAGAACCCAGGATGGCTGCTGGCGCGAACTCAGTTCTGTTGGTACCATCTGACTTTACTCGATGAATCTCCCCCTGTGCAGATAAATAAGATACAATTAATAGACAAAATCCGAATTTTAGCATTCAAAACACCTGTTAACTAGTTAAAATTAATGATACAACTCATTTGAGATAAATTGAGATAGGATAGTTGAAGTGTTTATATGATTTACCGGATGTTCCACCCAATAGATCATCTGCTCAGCATCATCAAAGTCGACGTCATATCCATTCAGCAGCCCGGCGACTGGCACCATTGCGTCATTGCTCTTATCATTCGGGTTGAGCGGGATGCCGTAAATGATGCTGTCTCTCACCACCACCAGGAATGGATCCTCAACTGCAAAGTCATCAGCCATAATTCATATGGTATTCATAAAAATCATAATAATGGGCTTTTCAGCAGTGTGACACATCTTATTTTCAAACCAAACAATTACGCCATGTTTAATAATTAAATGATTTCAATTTTGGGTGAACTTCCTGTAAGCAAGCTCACAGATGTCTATCCTTGAGAAAAAGAAGTACACTTTAGCATATTTTATAAGAGCACTTAAGGAAATAAAATACCTTAAAATAATATACTTAAGTGCAAACTCAATGTACTGTCATGTGTTTGGATACTTAAGTGCATGTTATGTGCAATTAAATTAAATGAATTATAGTTGAAATTTATATTAAATGCAGTTAGTCAAACTTAAGATTGCTTTTTTGACTCACTTTAGTAGGACTTAAGTGCATCTTTATATGTCATTTTAAAATGAGTGTGAAATTGCCTTTGAAATGTGGTTTAAGTGTACTGCCAAATGTATTGGCAAGTAATTATACTAGTACTGTTTTCAGAAAACAAGACTTAATATTAATAATTTTGCTTCTCAAGTAAATGTATCTTGATTTAAGAATATTTAGATGCTCTCTTTTAAGTACATTTAAGTGGCCTTTTATTTCAGTAATATCTTCTGCATTATCTGCAAGTTTGTTTTTTAAAATATATTTTTAAGATTTGAAGTACACTACAAGTACCCATTCGATACAATTAAGCACACTTATTTTTCACAATGGATAGCACAGATTCCCAGAATTAGGTATCATCTCGTTGCATTTAGTGCAGATATGAGCTACTGGTGTAAAAGGTCTTGCAGAGTAAACATAGCTGTGTCAGCACAGTTGATTGCGATAAACAGCCCATTCAATCACCGTTTGTATGGATTAATTGTTAAACTCTCATGGAAGAATGCACTTGACAGCACTAACAAAGGCTGAAACCTGAGCGAGGTTGAGAGTTTGCCCTAAGAGAATGTTAAGGGCTTCTTAAGACTAAAGGCCTCTTGCGTGCTTTCATCCGTTACCGTCAGCTGAGCTAAGGCCTTTTATAATAGTAAATGTTTGCCTCTGCAAAGAAGCTTACTAAGTAAATCGAAAATGGGTTGCTGTTGACAAGTTTTCATTCCCCTGAAATCTATATCCAATTTTAACAGAAGGCTGCTTTATTCATTCACTGTGAAGTAGATTAAATGGACAGAGGCCAGTGTTAAAGACATAGACACATGCATTATTCATTAAAACAGCCACAAGCAGGAATAAACTGTTAAACTCATTGCATTAATTTATCTTGTCCATTAAAGTCCTTTTAGATACAATGGTTAGCATCAACCTCTTTCCCTCAACAAAAACCCAATAGGATTTTTCCTTTAGGTGTTTGGCTTCTTTAGCTTTTGATTCTTACAGGTTTAATTCTTTAAGAAAATCTTTACAAACTTTTATGAATTTTAAAGCCTACATACAACAACCAGAAGCAAAAATCTGAGGTTACACTACATGACTTCATTGTCATCGCCATGAAGTTTACTGACAACTCTTTCAATCTCTATTTTAAAGTTGGAAAGTCTGAGTTGGAATAGTTTGTAAGAGCATAATTATAAACACTGTGAGGGTATAAAATATGAATAGTTTGATTCCCATTTAGCCACTTGTTAGCAACTGACTTATTCAAGATACATAAAAGCTTAAAAATCACAAGTGGGGTATTTCGGATTTATTTTATGTTGTAGAATAAAACGTGAAAATATCTTGAGCTTGATTTAACCACAGACCATATTTCAGGCATTTAACTTGACTTTTATTGACTTTGGGACAATAGAAACGGAAGTGCAAACACTCATTTCCGGGTTTTAGGACTCATTCAAGCAGCACTCCATACTGACCCAATAATTCTGCCAGATTTGAATATTCCTTAGTGAATTTTCACCAGAAATGTTTTTAGCATTTATGTAAAATTGGTGTATAAAGGCAGAAATGTATTACACATCTCTTTGGCTATCATGCTATTTATTAGATTTACATTCACATTAATGGTACATATTTACATTCTACCAGTTCTTGCTTTCTCTGGGAATTAAACCCATGACCTTGGCGATGCTAGCGCCATGCTCTACTGTTTCACACTGCAGAAAAAGATTTTCTTACACTGTATTTTGTTAGTTTTTTTTTAGTACAAATATATCAAAATTCTTAAAGCAAGATACATTTACTTGAGAAGCAAAATTACTTAAGATATTAAGCCTTGTTTTCTGAAAAAAAGACAAAAACTTAAGCGACTGCCTAAAACAAAAAAAAAAAAAAATCTGTCAGTGAGCTAAAAAAAATAAACTTAACTCAAAAGGGAAAACAAGATTAGTTTCTTGCCCCATTGGCAGATATTTTTTCTGGTTTTAAGCATTAACTAACTTAATTTTGATAGATTTTTCAGAAAACAAGACTTGTGTTATTATGCATCTCACGTAAATGCATCTTGATTTAACCCCTTAAAGGGTTAGTTCACCCAAAAATGAAAATTACCCCATGATTTACTCACCCTCAAGCCATCCTAGGCGTATATGACATTCTTCTTTCAGACGAATACAATCGTAGTTATATTAAATAATGTCCAGGCTAATCCATGCTTTATAATGACAGTGGAGGGTAGCCCAAAATTTGAAGTCCAAAAAATTTAACCAATCCATTATCAAAGAAGTCCACACGGCTCCAGGGGGATAATAATGGCCTTCTGAAGCATTTGCAGCGTTTGTGTAAGAAAAATATCTAGGGCTGCAACAACTATTCCAGCGGTTCTCAATTCCAGTCCTCGCGTACCCCCGCTCTGCACATTTTGTATGTTTCTCTTATTGCTTCAGACGTTTGTTATATTTGACTGTAAGTGCCCTGCGAAGTGGACATTACCGGATATTCCTCCATGATTCCAGTTCGAAGGGAGCA
>NW_015555783.1:8132-8353 GCF_001515605.1 Sinocyclocheilus anshuiensis | reverse complement strand
CAATGGCCACTGTGTAGGGACCATGTCAATCGGAACACAGTTCATGCACGGAGCTCACTTCTAACGAGATGATCTAAATCAGGTGTGTTAACAAAGAGAGACATGCAAAAGATGCAGAGCGGGGGTACGCGAGGACTGGAATTGAGAACCGCTGAACTAATCGATAAAATCGATTATTATCGATTATGAAAATCATCGACAACGATTCTCATTATCGATTA
>NW_015555783.1:0-7012 GCF_001515605.1 Sinocyclocheilus anshuiensis | reverse complement strand
TAAAGGGTTAGTTCACCCAAAAATGAAAATTACCCCATGATTTACTCACCCTCAAGCCATCCTAGGCGTATATGACATTCTTCTTTCAGACGAATACAATCGTAGTTATATTAAATAATGTCCAGGCTAATCCATGCTTTATAATGACAGTGGAGGGTAGCCCAAAATTTGAAGTCCAAAAAATTTAACCAATCCATTATCAAAGAAGTCCACACGGCTCCAGGGGGATAATAATGGCCTTCTGAAGCATTTGCAGCGTTTGTGTAAGAAAAATATCTAGGGCTGCAACAACTATTCCAGCGGTTCTCAATTCCAGTCCTCGCGTACCCCCGCTCTGCACATTTTGTATGTTTCTCTTATTGCTTCAGACGTTTGTTATATTTGACTGTAAGTGCCCTGCGAAGTGGACATTACCGGATATTCCGCCATGATTCCAGTTTGAAGGGAGCGTATATGTTCCAGACAAAGGGCATTTAAGTGTGCGAGACGTGAATTTAAATTGTATTTATTTACAGAGGTATATTATGTCCCACTTCACGCTTCTCTAGTAAGTTTCGTATGTGTGTGAAGACGCTGCAGGCAGTGGCGCAGCACAAATCTGTAAATGAATATTCCGAAGTGAAGTAAACTTCAACGGATTTCCCCTGCTCAGGGAGTAGGGAGCAATGGCCACTGTGTAGGGACCATGTCAATCGGAACACAGTTCATGCACGGAGCTCACTTCTAACGAGATGATCTAAATCAGGTGTGTTAACAAAGAGAGACATGCAAAAGATGCAGAGCGGGGGTACGCGAGGACTGGAATTGAGAACCGCTGAACTAATCGATAAAATCGATTATTATCGATTATGAAAATCATCGACAACGATTCTCATTATCGATTAGTCGGGTCTGCCCTCAGTGCACGTCCAACTTCAGCCGGTTGCGTCAAATTACAGCCCTGAATTACGCATTTCTATGGACAAAATGCATCTAAAAATTGTGGAGGAAATGGAATGAGATGCTGCGGGAGAGTTACGTGATCCAAGCTGCCCAAAACATGAGAATTCTTTATTTTAAGCTTTAAGCTAATGCATCAGTGTAATGGCTTGCCCTGGTGCTTTGGCAGATGATGCGTGTGCGTCCTCACTCCTCAGCGCAAAAACTTTTAGTTTACGGTCATATTCTTATGTATAAATGTCACAAATTCATGTGAGCATTTCAATTTTTGCATAAAGGTCCGTCCTGACAGTCTGCGTTAAGTTGAAATCTTTACTGAATGAGCAGCGGACGCGCGTGCGTCAGACAGACGGAAAACATAGACAATTAATAATCAGCGCAAAAACATTTATCGTGCTGAAATATCTGTTGTTGAAAGTTAAATTAAGGTTTAAAGGTCAACATGCATTGCGAGTATTTAATGAGAGTAGGAACTGTAAGGGGATAACAGCGTGTAATTTTCTGAATATAAATATCAGACGCTTCATAACCTCCTTTAACCGGATAAAGAAATGACACTAAGACGTGACTGTGGTCAAAGTGAACGTGTTCCTGCAGAACATTACTCTTACCTATTGGTTACCACTGAGTTTGTGATTTTATTCGTCTTTATCATCTTTATTATTATTTTAATTTTTAATGCAGAGATTTAAACTATATTCAGATTTATGTAAGGTTTTTAACAAATTATTGTTTGTGCCACTGCTGCTCTAAACTAACAGTACTGGTGATTACCAAAATCATTTTTTAGCTTTCTGTATTGGTTAGTCCTCCAATATGCGTAAACTCTTTAGTAACAGTAGTAGGCTACTTCTAATGCTATAATATAATTATTGCTGTTATCTATGAAAGAAAGGCAGAGAGCTTTATAGTGTTTTTTTTCAGATACCCAATTACAGTCAAAAAGTACATAAACAATGCCAGCAAGAATGCAAGCTGTTTTTAAGGGCATAGGAGGCCATTTTTTGTTATGTGAATAAATACTATTTAGTTGTCTAAGTTTATTTGCCCAATAAATGACAATAACATTTTTTGATTTAAACCATTTTTTGACAGATTCCTAAAATTCCTAAAATGAGTTTTGTTTTCTCTTTATTATGGCAGGTGGTCTAATAATTTGTTAACCACTGTATGTTTTCATAGAATTCAGCTGGCACGTTTGTTTGAAGGACATTAGGCAGAATGTGGAATAGCGTTTTTGTCAATAAAATAAAATATATATATATATTTTTAATTCGATTAATCGAAAAATTAAAAAAAAGTCGTTAGTTGCAGCCCTAAAAAATCCATATTTACAACTTTATAAACTTTAATCTCCAGCTTCCGCTAACTGTCGTACGCTCGTTCACGAGAGAATGGCGTCCAGCGGATGACGTAGCACGTAGGCAAACGCAGTGACAAACGCCGAAGTGACAAACGTGGAGGCGCAAGGTCAGCGGCGAGAGTCCATCCAGACGGACAGGCACAGGAGTAGAACCTGGGGCCGATCGCTGACAGGAGACAGATGTGAGTGCAGAGGCTCGAACGGGGGTCACAGGGGTTATAACCTGCAGGAAAAAACACATCAAAACTTTGAAGTCAACATGAAATCAGTATTGCCCCTGCTTTCCTTTTAATACCATGTTTCTGGTTTTATTGTGTACTGTACAATTCATTGGTGCATGCTATTCTACAGTAAAAGATGTTATTCTTGGATTGACATACAAAACTGTCAAATATTATCCTTACATTGTAATCATTATAAACACAAACTGTTTTCATCACCTAACAGGTTCGTTTGAAATGGTATGTATTGTCAAAAAAAGAAGAATGTCATATACACCTAGGATGGCTTGAGGGTGAGTAAATCATGGGGTAATTTTCATTTTTGGGTTAATTAAGAAAATTAAAAATTAAAAAAGTTTTTTGCTTTGAAAAATGTGAGACACAGGCAGTGGAATGGAGGGGGGGGTGGCTCCCGAGTCGTTTTTTAAAAGTTCAACTAACTTTAACTTGAGCGCCATGATTTTATAATGGCATGTTGTCATGCGTGAGATGCGTGAAAATGCTTTCTGTGGGAAAGGCCCCTTCACCATGAGAAACTGTGCTCTCTAGATATCCACATCGGCCACAAATATTTGGCTGATGTATCTCGTACCTCTAGCGCATGTGAACTGGTCAGCGGCGAGAGTCCATCCAGACGGACAGGCACAGGAATAGAACCTGGGGCTGATCGCTGACAGGAGGCAGATATGAGTGCAGGGGCTCGAACGGGGGTCACAGGGGTTATAACCTGCAGGAAGAACACATCAAAGCTTTGAAGTCAACACGAAGGACTATATTTCATTTTTATAACATGTTTATAGGTTTATGCAGTACAGTTCACTGGTGCATGTTATTCTAAAGGATGTTATTCTTAGATCGACATACAAAAAGGTAAAATATTATGCTTATATTGTAATTATTATGAACACAATCAGTATATTCTGATAATGTTCTTTACATGTGTTTTACTATGTTAGTCAACTCTAGGGTTGTGATGGTGAGGAAATTTTCCCACCGGTTAATCGACGTGTGACAACACCGGTAATACCGGTATCACCGTGGGGGCAGGGGCTTTCCCTCTTTTCCTCGCTTTCCTTCGCTTTTAAACAGCTTTCGCTTTCAAATAGCGGCAATTCGGCATAAAGCAATTGTTCGTTTTTAGTTAGTTTGTTTTTCAGCATACTTAAAAAAAAAAAAAAAATATATATATATATATATATATATATATATACACTTAAGTGTGAACTGAATGTATTGTCTTTGGACACTTATGTGCATGTTAATTGCTGTTAAATGAAAATTAACTCTAGTTTAAATTGACAATAAATGCTATTAGCTGAACTTCAGAGCGCTTTTTTGACCCACCTAAGTAGGCCTAAATTACTTATACTGTCTTTAATAATCCTAAAGTGTACAGCGAATTGTACTGACAAGCATTTATGGTAAACCAAAATAGACTTAAATGCAATTTCTATTGAAACCCGTATGTCATACAGTATATTTGTAATGATGAAGTTGCAATTTAATAAATTTAACATATATTAACTTTAACACAGTTAAAATTATGATTGAGTATGTTAGTCAACACATCAAAATAAGTGTACTTCAAAACTTGACAACAGGTTACTAAAACATAAAGACTGTGTATTTAAAAGTAAAATACACATGTATTTTAAAGTAAACTTCTAATTTGACATTATTACAGACTGCATATTTTAAGTGTGTAAGGAAACAGTCATAACATATCTCATAAAAATAATCTGCAAGTATAGTTTTCAAAAAATATACTTTTGAGATTTGAAGTACACTACAAGTGCACATTCAGTGCAATTAAGCATGTGACAAAAAGCTCTTATTATTCAGCACTTTTCAAACCTTTTTTCTTATCATGATGACTTCCAGAAATGCTTTTGTTTTTGTTAAATTTGCTGTATTTAATCCTAACAATAACACTTTTCTCCTCAGGTAGCAGCTAGTTGATCTGGCTGTATTTCAGGTTTGTGATCAGTGTTGTACCTGCAGGCTGTCGGGCAGGATGAAGAGCCACCAGACCCATGGGCTGGGGCAGATTATACAGCATCACTGTCTGGTTCTGTCCGTGCCACTTGTTGGCCCGGATCACGCGGTTGATGTATCTGTCGGTCCAATAGACAAAATCCTCAAAAATGGTAATTGCGTGGGGATGTTGCAGTACCTTTTCATTGAGAAACAAGAGGTGTTTTATTTATTCACACAGTAAATATGAAAAAAAAAAAGCATTCATAACTTAAGATACTTATGGCCAGTTTTACTAAACAGGGCAAATTAGCGTGAGAGCACAATTCCAAAACAGCGCCGATGGGCGTGGAAATTTCTACGGGTGATTTACTAACAACGCGCAAATTAAAGAACACAGATGCAACATCTCATTTACATATCGACCAACGCAATATACCAAGCACAGTGCAAATTAGCTTAGTCGCGAGTAAACAATAAAGAAATAAGTAAGTTACAGTACGTTGAAAAGAACCGGAGGCCAAAAAATGAAGGGTTGCAACAGTTTTGATAGACCTGGTATTGCGTGACTCCTAGATGAGGGTTCCAAGTCGTCTTTTATTTCCTGAAGCAAATTAAAAATAACATGGCTTGGCAAACGATATGTTCGGATAATGTGTTCTTTCCAAATAAATTAATACGTGTGGACGCTCTCTGTTCTCTGTGGTGCCTCCTCCTAGCAACAAATTGCATCCATTTCAAGAGCAAAATAGTTTAAGACATGCTTTTTTGGGGCGTTAAATAATAGCGCAAATGGCAGTAATTTGGCGAACGCAAAACATTAGTAAATCTCGTTGCGTGATTAATTTGAATACTCTCCTCCCATATATTTTGCGTCTGAATGGGAAACTTCTAGAAATGCATATTCAATAAGGTCAGGCGCAAAAATGACTGTGTCCACGCCTTTTCAGCGCTAATTCGTCAGTGCGCGTCTTTAGTAAAATCTGACAGTACCATTTTAACGCCAAAAGACGGTTTGCGCTGATGCAAACTGTTAGTAAAACTGGCCCTTAGACTTTAAATACACTTCATACAAGTACGCAAATACAGATACATTGCATTACAAACTAGAGTTTATGTTGCATGCATTTAAACACAACTTAAAGCACCATTTAAACACATCACAAGGATATAGAGGAAAAATGCAAGGGTTTGCAAAAGTAATGCTCTGCCTTGTGACTAAAAATGGCATCTAATGTAGACCAATTAGAAATTCAGAGAAGCAGTTCTAGCTAGGCTTCTGCTTGATTTTCAAACTTTCCATAAAATTAAAATGCATCATACACTCAATTAATTGTCTTGTGCATCTGTGTTCACATACTTGCAACTACATTTCGATCTTAATATTCAAACAATGTCTTCCCACTATATATAACTGCTGGCTTCAAATCCCAAATATTCAATATTTGAAACAGTGTCACATTTAAAAAAAGATTTTCTTCCTTGTTATTTTTGTCTTGTTTTCCAGTACAAATATCTAAACTTACAAATATTAACATACATTTACTTCTGATGCAAAATAAAGTGAGTTTATGATTAAAACAAGAAAAATAAAAACATAAATTAATCGGAAATCAAGTCTAATCTTACTCCACTGGCAGATATTTTGTCTCGCTTTCAGCAAAAACTTGCTTAATTTTTATGGGAAGTCTTATTTTCTGAAAAATGTATCACGTGTTTTTGCTGAAAACAAGAAAAATATCTACAAATGGGCTAAGAAAATAAACTTGTTTTCTCTTTGAATTAATTGGCAGATATTTATGGAAGCCCATTTCTGCCACTGAAAAAAAAAGGTAAGTGAGACTTTTTATTTCACAATTCTGATATTTATTCTCGCAAATGCGATGAGACAATTGCGACTTTACATCTCGCAATTCTGTCTTTTTTCGTAGTCATAAAATCAGAATTGCAAGACAAACTTGCAATTCTGAGAAATAAAGTCAGAACTGTGCGATATAAACTCACAATTGTGTTATAAAGTCAGAATTGCAAGACATTGCAAGACTCTTTGTATCTCACAATTGCGACTAGGGATGCACTGAAATGAAAATTCTTGGCCGAAGCCGAAATCGAACAAAATGAAACACTGGGCCGAAAGCCGAATACCGAACATGTTTTTTACTATACAAATAGTAAAGCCTTGCTGAGCAGAAGAGCCTTCTTTTAAAAAATATTACAGATCCCAATTTGAACACTATGTGTGAATGTTATAATAAATGTATTAACAGAGCTGTTGAAATTATTATCATTATTATTGTCTTACTTTTTATTTTATTTTACAGAACAACAGTAAAATTACAATACTAACATTTATGAATGTTGATGGAGTTCTTGCTTTTTCTCAACTTTTATTTTGGAGGAAACGCGCAGGAAGTCCTCAGCGCTTCTTTTTGTTGACAACAGCAGATTTATAAATGAGTCATCACGAATTCGTCGCACGTATCGCATTGTCACGTGCCTTGTAAAAAAATCATAA
>NW_015555782.1:524780-555498 GCF_001515605.1 Sinocyclocheilus anshuiensis | reverse complement strand
TGCATGCATTTGTAAAAAAAGTTCAAGCTTGGTTCAGTATAAATCTAAGGGTGTGGCCCTGCATTTGGACTGGATCGTTATAACGTTCCCCTAATGTGGCTGTGAGAATGTTCTTTCTTTGTTATCTTGAAACATTGTGCCAATGTTTTATTGAAAACATTATATAATCTGTTACCTCAAAAAACATCCTCAAAACATCCTCAAAATGTTGCAGATGAAGTGTTCTAGCTTTGTTAACATGTCACATTACAAGAAACTTTTATAAAGAACATTTTGTTATCTCAGGCCTCAATGATGTTCTTATAACGTTCCCCTAATGTGGCTGTGATAATGTTCTTTCTTTGTTATCTTGAAACATTGTGCCAATGTTTTATTGAGAACATTATATAATCTGTTACCTCGACAACATCCTCAAAACATCCTCAAAATGTTGCAGGTAAAATGTTCTAGCTTTGTTTACACTTAACGTTTTAGGAACATTATCTGAAATGAAAAACATTCTTAAAACATTTTTTGAACATTACATTCAAATGTTTTCTCTAAAACATCAACCAAACCTGTATGGAATGTTAGCCAAAGTTATGAGAACATTCCCTGCTAGCTGGGACAGGGCTTGGCAGGAACACACACATAGCACATAATACGGATGACACCGGACAAAGGAACGGACAACACTTTAAATACAAGACTAAATGAGGGAAGATGACGAGACACACCTGAAATCAAATGAACACAATCAAACAAGGGAGAAAACTAGGTCACGGAGCACATGGGGAGAAAAACACACACACAAACAGTCCAGGGGTGTGACAGTTCGCCCCCCTCCCGGAAGGCGCGTCCTCGCGCCACAGGAACAAAGGGAGGGATGGAGGAGAACTCAGGAGGAGGTTCGGGTGGAGGACGGACACCAGGGTGGAGGATGGCATACAGAGTCCAGGGTGGAGATGACGGAGGGAGGAGCCAGGGAGGAGCCAGGAGGAGCCAGGGCGAACCAGACGGAGGGAGGAGCCAGGGTGGACCAGACAGAGGGAGGAGCCAGGGAGGAAACAGGAGGAACTTGGAGCAGGTGGAGCCAGGTGGGACCCAGGCCACAGTCATGAATGCGACCCACGGTGGAGCCGACGGAGGGAGGAGCCATGGTGGAGGATGGGCTGACGACTCCAGGAGGCCGACTGATGGTGGCGGAGCAGGTGGAGGAGGAGCCAGAGGCAGAGACAGAGAGCCGATGAGCCAGGGCGACGGAGAGGACGGCCACAGCTGTGAAGGCGACCCACGGTGGAGTCAACGGAGGGAGGAGCCATGGTGGAGGAAGGGCTGACGACTCCAGGGGGCCGACCGACAGCGGCGGAGCAGATGGAGGAGCCCGAGGCAGAGACAGAGAGCCAGAAGGCCACGGTGAAGCTGGAGCGACAGAGGACCAAGGTGGAGCCGAAGGTAAGGAGGAGCCTGACAGAGCCAGAGGGACGGAGGGATGAGGCGCAGCCGGAGGAGTGGAGTCCAGGGGCGACGGATGGTCGACAACAGACCAAGGCGGAGTGCCCACACACACCAAATCGCGACTCCCAGCACTGGGAGTGCTTTATCTTTTCTCTATAAATGGTTGTTCTTTTTATTTTAGTAACCTTGGTGACATGTTTAAATGGTTGTGCTGCCATATAGAAAGGCTCCCATTAATGTCATTTCCTGGGGGTCACAAATTTATGGAATATTCCATTATTTGCAATCAGGGATATTTGTGCTGTAACAGCTTGTGTGCAAAAAAAAAAAGAAAAGAAAAAAAAATCAATCAATAATGGCATAGTTTATTATTGTCACGGTGACTACTGTGTAGGAGCGCGGAGACGAAGGAGAGTCATGAAGAACAGTCTTTATTAACCCAAACAGGGGTAACACAGTGCTTGGCAGGAACACACATGTAGCACATAATACGGACGACACCGGACAAAGGAACGGACAACACTTTAAATACAAGACTGAATCAGGGAAGATGACGAGACACACCTGAATCAAATGAACATAATCAAACAAGGGAGAAAACTAGGTCACGGAGCACATGGGGAGAAATACACACACAAACAGTCCAGGGGTGTAACAATTATTAAGCATTTGCATTTATTTGATTTTAATCATACATTTAAAATGAATTTTGCCCAAATGTAGAACAAATCTCATTGTGGAAACAATTAAATTTATTCAGTTAAAAAGTATGAGCATGGTTAAAATGTACTGTGGACAAAGCATTATTCAGTTAAAATGTTTAAGACTGAATGCTAGTCAATCGTTGGAATCCTCCTCACACAATGGACAGACGAACCTGGACTGTGTATTTATTGGACATTATCTCGATGGAACTCTCAACTTCTCGTATACATGGATCTAATGTGAAAATTGTAAATTTATGACATTCAGCTTTTAATGTTGTGTCAGCTTTTCTAAAATCTTTGTAAAAATTATTTTATTGCTATTTATTTATCTATTATTATTATTAATTAATTTATTTTGATTATTACTATTTATTTATTTATTTTTTATATATACATATTTTTAGCATTATCTCGATGGAACTCTCAACTTCTCGTATACATGGATCTAATGTGAAAACTGTAAATTTATGGCATTCAGCTTTTAATGTTGTGTCAGCTTTTCTAAAATCTTTGTAAAAAAAATTATTTTATTATTTATTTATCTATTATTATTATTAATTAATTTATTTTTATTATTACTATTTATTTATTTATTTTTTATATATACATATTTTTATTTTTATGATTTTTTTTTTAATGATTATTATTTTTTATTTATTTGTATTATTATAATTATTTTAAGTCTACCTGGGTTGGGATGGGTTAGGTTGGGTTCTAAATTTACACAGTTGCTGTTTGTTTTATATTACTATTCCCAGAAGAAAATTCAATAAAGAGTTGTTAACAAAAAAAAAAAAATGTGTAAGACTGAAAGAAATTGGATTTATTAATGAAGAATACAGTATATGAATAGTTAAAACAAATTCAGTTTATTAATACTATTACAGACAGGATTTACAGATATATTTCCTGTGTCTTATCTGTTTTATTTATGACTAACAAATATGCATCACATTAAGTAGTTTGTGTAAAAGTATATCTAAATGGATACATATTTTATATGAAATGTAAATGTAAAACAAGTATGAATATTTTTAATGAATTCTTGAATTTTAATTTAACAAAATGTAAATTATAAATATTCTATAAATATTTAAAAAAACATTAAAACATTTTTTTTTAAGTGTTCGATACAGCTGAGAAAGTCAAAACATTTTGAGGCGAAGGGGTAGTAGATGTTACATGTGTAGCTATTTTTCATGTTATGTTAATTTTATACTAGTTAATAATTCATCTTACATTATCTCTCTGAAGAATATAGAATTTATGTCTTTTAAATCATTTATGGGACATCGATTTGAATCTAATTTGTGTAAAATGCCACATAACAAACAATACTTGCAACACATTGTCTGCTTGTTCAGTCAGCATTCAGATTACAGTTCAACTAACATCAAATCATTAAAGGTCTCGATTATTAAAAGGTGAAGTCTTTGTTAGCTTTATGCCATGCAATTTTCCAAATCCATTACATGTTGATAAAGGAACATATTGCTGCCTTTTTATCTGAGGCTTTAAATCTGGAGCCATTAAGGTCCGAAAGATTGATTAGATAACCTCTCAGTCCAGAGAAGATGGCAGTTTAAAATGACAGCCAGTCCTCAAACAGGGGATTAGGAGGATAATGTGTAAGCCGTAAGACTGCCACATTAAATGCAGAGGAAATAATATATGGCAGCATTTATGTTCACAGAAAGACAAAGGCTTTTTACTGTAGCATTTTTACAGTCTTTTACCGTTAAATCCACGGTCATTTTTTACAGTGTACCCACTGTATGTCTTATGATCAGCAGGGGTCTTACAGGTAGATAGAAACTAAAAGGCAGGAGGGGAATTATCTTTCTTTGAAGATGCTAAAAGCAGTTAACATTCAGACGTGAAAGAGGATTTAAAATCTTCGAGAATGTTGTGCTTGAATAGCTTGAATGTTGTGCTTTGAACTGCTTAAATCAGTTTAATTGAATATATAATATTTAAGAAAGACAGTCTTATTTTACATTGCAAGTACATTTTCTATCTATCTATCTATCTATCTATCTATCTATCTAAAGAAGATTTCAAATTTTTAATAGTATAAAAGGTTGGCCAAATAGCTGTACGGTACACAGCATAACCAACCTGGTCTCATGAAAGTGTGTATGAATAGTACGTCAAATAAAAACTCGTGGTATTGATACGCAAAAATGGACTTTGGCGTGTATATGCGCAATGGGTAGGATTAGGGTTGTGGGGTAGATGCCACATCATATGCACACCAACAAATTTTGTATCATATGCACGCGAAAACTGCGTATTATGTGCACGCCAAACACGTGCGTATCATATGCATGCCAAAGTCCATTTTTGCGTATCAACACCACGAGTTTTTGTTTTTATTTGGTGTAGTATTTATACACATTTTCATGACACCAGGCTCGCATAACACTAATTTCTCATTTACGCTCTAGTACATCATATTACTTTTCTGAGGGTTTTCTTTGAGCAGGACTCTCATAAGCATCACTAAAATATTTTCATAAATGAAGGCACTCACTGCTCTTGGCATCCTGTTAGGGGGAATGTTGTCCTGAAACAACTGCAAACAAACTGCAATTAAATATCCTAAATTGGACTGAATTCTGGGCTGAAATGTGCTGTTAAGTCATTGCTGTATGGTTCATTAGACAAGCGCAGTACTTAAAGAACTAAATGACAGCTAAATGTGGGCTAGTTTTGGCTATGTTCACACCTCAAGCTCCTAATTACAATTTTGTCCTTTGCTTGTGAAGTCATTCACAGGACATCTTAAAGGGATACTCCACCCCAAAATGAAAATTTTTCGTTCGTCTTCGGAACACAATTTAAGATATTTTGCATGAAAACCGGGAGGCTTGTGACTGTCCCATTGACTGCCAAGTAAATTACACTGTCAAGGTCCATAAAAGTATGAAAGACATCGTCAGAATAGTCCATCTGCCATCAGTGGTTCAACCGTAACGTTATGAAGCGACGAGAATACTTTTTGTACGCGAAGAAAACAAAAATAACGACTTTATTCAACAATTTGTCTCTTCTGTGTCTCTCCGCATCACTGTAGCGCCATTTTGGAGAATATCCACTGAACGCAAACTGCGTACGCTATTCTGTGTCGAACGATCCTGTTTGGAACGACATGGGGGTTAGTGATTAATGACAAAATTTTCATTTTGGGGTGGAGTATCCCTTTAAATGTTACTCATATGGGACAGACACACTCCTAAACCGACCTGCTTAAAACACCCTCCTCTGGTATGTTCATTATATCAACAAATTTAATGATGATATTATATTTTTCCTTATTTGCATTAACATTTATCTTGTCACTTTCTACAGCCACTGTTCAAAGAAAGTGTCACAACTTAATGTACAATCAATATAAACAATTACATGTCAAAAACAAAATGTGGATCCCATTGCAAGAAACAAAAATAATCCACGTCCAGGCACTGGACAAAATATAAAAAGCCTTTATTGTAAGACAGGGCTACATGTTAAAAAACACCAACGCATATCAGCCCAAACAGGCCTTCATCAGGGTCAACACCCACTTTTTGTTTTTGACATTTTGTTCCCTCTCTGGAGCACCCATAGTCTCGCTCGTGAGTACCTGATGCGCCCCTGGTCAAGACTTTTTTCTTTGATTATAAACAAATCAAATACTTTATATATTCAGCTCATTATTATTTTATGATATAGAGGGTAAATCAAGCATGCAATAATGGCCAATGTAAAGCCACATCCATGTTGTGAGCTTTAAATAAGCAGCCTTTATGCACAATTGAGCATCTAAAATCGCATTGAAGAAATATAAAACAAAGTCCTGTTGGGTTGTTTTGTCAAAACTTCAGTGTACGTGAACTTGAGAAGCAATTAATTATCTTTCTTGGTGTGTTGTGATAGATAGATAGATAGATAGATAGATCCACACAAGAAGGTAGCCTAAGTCATACAGGTTTGAACAGCATTTAAATTTTTGGACGAACAATCCGCAAACCAAAATACTGTGCTTTGTACTTGGCTACTTTATTAACTCCATAAACTGGATCGCCTTATAAGCCAAAGACTTTTAATAAGCGTTGCTTATAGTACGTGGACATGGTAACCCATCAAAAGCGCGCTTTGCAAAGCAGTCTTCCAAACATAATCAAACCACGACGATTCTGTCGACGGCGTTTAAATGTATGATGTCTAGCACTGAAAAAAAATCTGTTCAGACTGTAAAAGTCGTGTAATGCATTTCAGCCTTTAGTTGAAATCGTCTTTGGTCGTTCAAAAATAGCGGACACCAAACGCGCGATGGGTACCAGGTGTCAATCATCGCAATTTCGAGAGTGAGTTCTGTTCCATTCACACACAAAACGATAATTTAGGGGTTTCACTCCCGTATTTAAATACAATTGTCACTCATGAAACTTTACAGGGTGTATGTTTCCTGTAAGTGGTGGGATGCTATGATATGCTGACAGGCTTTAAAGCTGAAGTTAAAGTGAGCCCTTGTTTCAGCAGTCGGTTTGACAGCTCTTCATAATTACCCTCGGGCACTCTGTCGCCGCAGGTGTGGCTCAAAATAACCTGAAGTAGCCTACTTACACACACTACGCAGTCTCCTATGTATTCCTCATCAGCAATAATGCTGTACACGACGCGTGAACCTCTGCCATTCACTGGCAACCCTTGTTAAGGCGATCACAATATTGCATTAACCAATATGAACCACAATAATTAATTTCAGCGTAAAAAAAACCCCCTAAATATAGTCAGTTTAAATGACACTGTAACCAAACATTTTCACCCCTTTTGAATGGTTCAAAATAATATCAGCTTATTGTTGTCAGGCCATAATAACAAAGGCATCTTTATTATTAAGCTATACCATGTGAATTGGAGAGTTAATAATTAATAATAATAATTTAAGCATTTAGCAGACACTTTTATCCAAAGCAATTTATAACAATTTAGATGGTACAGTGCATTCAGGCTATACATTTTTTACCAGTATGTGCGTTCCCTGGGAACCAAACCCACAACCTTTTGCGTTGCTAACGCAATGCTCTACTACTGAGCCAAGTATTCATATGTATGCCAATGAATGTCACAAAGACAAGGTCACATCTCAGTTCAAAATTAAACGGAAAAAAAAATAAATGTTTTGCATAAAGAAAATAAATCTGAATGAATCTAAGTTTTATTGATTGGTTTATTGATTGATTGCATGGCATTGTAAAATAATTTTTTTATGACATTTAAGCACATTTCCCCCCAAATTCTTGTTACTGCAGTGATTTTTTATTCTTTTTTTTTCTCAGTGGTGATTCTCATTAGTTTCTCTTTACTGTAATATGTTAACTCTTACTTTATTACAGGAAAAGTATACAATTATTTAATGAAAAATAAATGAAAGAATCAAGTTATATTTATGTATTTATTTATTGTATTATATAATGAGAACTGGGGCAGCATATGCTTAATTGACATTAAAATTGTTTTTTTATGGTACAGATTTTAGATATTTATTCTAGTATTATTTATTTGATTGTATTTAGTACTAAGTATTTATGCATTGTGATATATAATATAATATAATATAATATAATATAATATAATATAATATAATACTCCCCAAATCAACAATAAATCAATTGAGTACTGGTCGCAGCTGCAGAAGCCTGTTTTCCAGAATACAAAAACGTCTTTGTGTAGAGTGTACTTCAGTTGCTTGTGAGGCTTATTTTTGTACCTGGTTGTTTTTGCATTGATTGCTCTGAATTACTTCTTGGAAGGCAGTGCTTAAAAGATGTAATGATCAGGGCGAGAGGGTCACTGATGGTCTTGCCTGTCCTTTTCCGGGATTTTAACAATAAAGAGCAGGCCACAACCAGTGATTCTACCTGCTGAACGGGTGATGTGCTTTAGTCAAGTTTTCAGACCAGCATCAGCGGGGAGTGGATGGATTCGGTGGTGTAAAAACACGCCATCAAGGCTTTTAAAGGGACAGTTCACCCAAAAATGAAAATTCTGTCATCATTTACTTGCTCTCAAATTGTTCCAAACCTGTATGTATGAACACAAAAGAAGATATTCTAAAAAGAATGTTGGTAACCAAACAGTTGCTGGTCCCCATTGACTTCCTATAGTATTTTTCTATACTGTGGAAGTCAATGGGGACCAGCAACTAGAAATAGAAGAAAAAAAAAAAATCAATGTCAACAAGCTGTAACTTGAAATGCAAGACCATACTGACCACACCATTCAGTGAATGAGCTCTCAGCTGTGAAAGCAAATTTTAGTGGGTCAAGTACTGCAATACTCGGAGGGCAACCCAGAATACATTGCCATAACTGTTTATATGAAAATGTGCATGAAGGGTAGAGTTTACACTAGTTGTATTTCACTGATGTCATTATGCATTTAAAAAAAAGCCTCTCTGGGGTTTAAAATTGATTAAAATACGCATTTTCCTTATCGACTTGTTTGTCTTGCTTGCTGTGCGTTTAAATATAGTCTGAGTAAATGAGGAAAAACCAAACAATGTTACAATTAGCCCTGTTCTCCTCTCTTTGCTCATAGAAAACAATTAACACTCATCTGGCATACATTGACACATGCTTAATAGGATGTGTTGAACATTATGTATTAAACAAATGTATTTTAATGAATTATTTTGATGTACCCTATGACTTCTTTATAAATAATGAGCTTGCATGCTGCATGAAATTTCAAGATGTCTCTACAGATAATAGCAACCAGAAGCTATTTATACCTGATCTGACTATTACAGTGACTTTTGCTGATGTAACTCAATGAAATCAGATCGATATAGTCGCATGTGAATGAAGACTGTTAATTTGTATGCAAGCTACGACACAAAGCACATTTTTAGGTTAAAGGACAACAATTTGGACAGTAATTCAGACTCTTAATCTATAAAAATTATCAAAAAATATGTTCACATTAATGCACTGAAAGCCTGGGTATTATTATTATTATTTTAAATACTATTTATTTCCATATGTGTAATAATAATAATAATAATAATGAAATTATTACTGAGTAAACCTTTAGGGTTTTGGCTTACTCCTTGCTTAGGAAAAATCTACAGTTTCTTAATGCCTAAAGTAAGGTAAGTGGTCAGCTGGTCTATTAAAGGCTTTTCTGCAAAATGTAAGAAAACAAAATTCATGAAACAGCAAAAATGTAAATGGTAATGTACAACAAAAAAAAAAACATTGTTTTTGGCTGACAGGTATTGTAATGAATTTTATATTTGCAAAATATATTGAACACAACATCCTGACAAAATACCCTTTTCTTGAGAACACACTTGAATTTGCAGTTTGCATTTATGAATTTATGAGTTTTGGATTTGCAGTTTGGATCTCGTTAGAATATATGTCTTTGATGAATTCTATAAAATAATGATGGTATTTTAATTTTACTTTGAAGGTGTCTGAAACCAAAATAGGCTATATAAGGAAAACAAGACAACTAGCCCCGGTTTTCCCTACTCGACAAATCAATTTCCAGTACAGTATGCGTGCTAAAACCATGACACAAAGTCACCGACAGAAATCGAATCACTAATGAAACTGGTTTCCCACAGGATTTTGTGAGACTGTGGTGGGTGGTCCTCGATTCGTCTAGGGTAAGAAAATTTTGAACATTTTAAAGTTAAATTCATAAATCTGGTACACTTTGAGAGTTCAAAATTAAGAGCTCCAATATAAAACCTGCATGAAACAAAAACAGACAGGCTGAATGAGAACGCACTCTCTGACAGCGGCCACAGTATAGAATTAGATTTATGTCATTATGTCATTATGATTTTCTTCTCTGACAGCCGCCACAGTCTAGTTAATGAATGGGAAACACTTATATATATATATTATTATTATTATTTTTTTATTCTGCGCAGTGGTCTTACATAAAAGTCTTTGTTGGTCGGGAATCTGATTCCTCCTCATCCTCTTGCAGGTGTCAGTCTTAATTCTGTCCAGTAGGTGGGACTTTATACTCGTCATCCGGAGCATCGCCGCTTTCAGCAGTACTTTCCTCCGGCTTGGACACTGAGAGCATCTCTATGATGGACTGTGGAACGGAAAGTCGAGGCGAGTTGTGGCATTTGCACTTGTTCTTTTGATAAGGCGACCAGATCACGAGCCCAACTTCGTATGATGTTCCCAGGCGCGCGCACATTTAACGATATTTAACACTCACATCTTCATCAGCGATCTTCATCATCACCATCCTCACTTGTTATCTCATAATTATATTTTGAGACTTTAGCCTGGATTTCACAGAGAGGGTCACATATATATATTGCATATATATTGCATATATATCTTTTGCAATAGCGTCTTTTGCAATAGCGTTTTAAACGTATGACTTACTACAAGCACATCATCAAGTTTGTATGAGGCCGTTTTTGTGTTAAGTAGGTCAGGACTGCCATTTGAGAGTTAAGAAGAACATCAGGGTTTGGCTTTTTACTAGGAAGAAGCATAGCCTAACTATAATGGCACTGACCCTGTCTCTTCCCTGCAGCCCCTGATATCCATGCAGTGCTGGATCCAAGTTGTCCTTTAAAGGAAATTTGTGCTCAGATTTGTTTGTCTCTCTTGTAATGGCTATAATAGGGATTTTTGTTGGGGAAGCTGATTGTAGATCAGTGTAAGCGGGCTACTCTGAGCCATCTGCGGGGGCCCCTCTTTTACTGAGGAATATAAATGAAGCACCTACCGAGGCAACAATCAAAAGACGCATTGATAACCTGTGGGAGCAGAGGAGGTTCAAAAAGGAAGTGCTTGAGATCTAGAAACGAGGCTCGGGTTGAGCTGTTTGAGCTTTTGAAGTTTGTTTTTAAGGTGATTGTATTTTAATTAGCTTATGATGAATCATGGAGACAAACGATAGTTGTGTTCGACATACTGTACTGTAGAGAGAGAGAAACTGCCAGAGAAGGCAGTCTATACACCAGCTTTCTTCAAAATGTCATATATAAATAAAATCTTAAATCAACTTGCTATGAATTAAATCAGATCAAAAATCAAGAAGTTGATAAAATTACTTTATTTATTTATTTTTTGGCATTAAGGCATTATTTTCTGCCAGCAAACTCCCCCCCCCCAAAAAAGTAAGTATATAAATATATAAATAAAATAAACAAAAATAAAGAAAATCTAATTCTCATTATTGTAATGAATATGAATGTGTATTTATCAAGGCAATATGTATTTATATAATATGGTAAAAAATAATAAAAACAACAAAAAATATATTACTGAATCACAGCTGAGAATAATGATAATTACAGTAAAAAACCCTCAAATGTAAAACATCCAGACACATTATGGCAATGAGAATTTTGAGGTAAATGTGGTCAATTCCCATGAACAATGTCAAATGCAAAAAAAAAATCAGAATGGCCCTAAAAACAGGCTTAATTTGCTTTATGCAAAATGTGATTTATTTTACTTTTTCTTTTAATATTACAGTTAAATGTGACTGTCCATGATTTGCCTGTACCAATTTTTACTTGAACACTAAAATGGTCATGGCTCCTTGTTTAAAAAGTAGTAATACATGTACAATAGCATGGGCTATTCCATCCATTCATGTTAAATGAATGAAAGTGAATGAATTAAATCCACGGCCATCATTTGTCATGATTATTGTGCTAGATTATGAGGTTTGAGCTCATTTCTCCATCCTAGCTTGGTCTCTGAACATGGACGTTCACTAAATGGGTGATGGGAAAGACTTTAGGAGATGATGACAATGCCTTGGTGGTCTATAGAAACAGTGAGGATTTGTTTTTGAACAGATCTTATAGCTCTCGTAAAGTCTGCTTTTTCTATTATAATCAGCAAATGTATCCCACAATGTAATGTAATAAAGAGTTGATTTACCCTGCTGTTTCTTTAAATGGAAATGTGCCCATGTCAAGCTCTGTCTGTGTGTTAATGGTGAGGTTTCTAGGTCAAAATGAGCACTATTCTTTATAATTAGAGAGCCTTCCGATAGTTAAAGTTCATCTGAAGGAGCTGCAGTGCTTAATGCAGCATAATGCATAATTATGTTGTATGATATGGATATAGAGAGCAGAAAGAAACTAGATCCAGAGCTTCTGTTCAATTTGAGCCAGTTTAAACTGACATAACATTTTATTTGATCTAGCACCAATTCTTGAGCCAAAACATGCCATAATTTTACTTGTCATTAGTTTTGAAAATGGCAATATTTCTACTTTAAAACCCTCACTGTAATGAAAATCAAGTTTTCAATATTGTTTAATATCTAGTGTTTTTTATATGTTTAAAGACAAACCATGTGCAAATTCATTAGTCAACACCATTTTTTTCCTTAAAACTGCGGTGCACCAAAGACAGTCTCAGAATTGTGATTTGAAGCAGCCCCCGTTTCCTGTTGTCACAAACATGTGACCAATTCCATCTACTTGCAGCTTGGGGCTTTTCATATCATTAGCAAAGTGCTACAACCTAAAGATGTTGATTTTTCAAAGAACGGGAACATGGTTTGTGAACATTAGCAACACATATTAGCTGTTTGTCATAGTCAAGCTAAAGGCTAATGATAACAATACCATTACGTGTCTGCCTGTATAATTCACTCTTCCTCTTCATCTATGAAATCAGTTTCTGGTTCAAACCTATTTGGAAGAATTAATCCAATACTGGCATTTGCCATTGTGTAGCGTTCACTATTTCAGTCAACCGATTGAAAATGGATCTGGTAGTCCAAGGTGGGGACTAATTTGCATATTCATGACCCATTGTATACTAAATGCAGTAATATTCAAGGAATTTTAATGGAACACGCATTAAAATATGTCAATTTGATAGTCAAAGATGAGTTTTAAGGAATAAAATTAGTGACTGCAGGGGGACTTTAAAAATTAATTAGAGATAAAATGAATTGTTCTGAACACAAATGTTTCATTTAATTTTCTCCAAAGAAACAGTTTTAAATAATTTCCATTATAGTTTCCCTTCTATGTCCTGTTTTGTCCCACGTCTCAAGAATCAGTGCAAGATGAGGGTAGAGAGTAAAAAAAACATGACAATTTTCAAATTAAATGAGAAAAATATCTAAATTGTATAAAATGGGAGGCACACATCTCACATTTTTACCCTTTGTGTCTGTTTCTCAAGGCAGTAAAAAACAAATCTACATACAGTATAGTTTAATGGCTGCAGCAGCAGTATGACAGCAGAGCGACGCCACAATGACACTCTTTTCGACGCTGCACAGACTTAGTCTGCCACCACAAGACTCGACTTTCAAGATGGCATTATTTCACCATGAAATATTGAACACTTTGAATCCATGAACAAAATTCCTTTGATCCTCCTTTTCTAGGTCACGTAAAATCCTACATGCCACAAATTCCTTACTAACACAACTATTTTTAGATCCAATTTAATTAACATTTTATCTCCTTGAAAGCCTAATTTGTGCACACTATGCTAGTAATGATTGCAATTTAAGCTAATAGGGTAAAGACCTAGGCTGCGAAGTTTTGGATGCGGTCCACAAGACTGTATATTACAAAATGCATCACGGTCCTACCTGCTGCATAACATGCTTGAATAGATTTCAGCTGCCGTTTGACAGAACCTCAGACATATAGGTTCATATAATATCATGAAATGAAATCTGTCAGACATTCATGCGTGCCTTCTTTCCTTCAAGAATATAAGCTGAGTAGATATGGCGATTGAAATTGAAATATGCCAGGAAGATTTTAAATGGAAAATGTCCTATCCTATTAAAAGTATGTACGGTTCTTGTCATGTGTGAGATTCTCCAAGGGCTTGGAATATGTGAGAAATAGATGTATGAAAGTGTCTCAGAATCCGACTTGACATATATTACATGAAAAGACTGCTGTCACTGTCACTGTTTTTGACTTTATATTAAATGTCTCCGTTATTATAATCCAGCTTCAGGCACCGTACTTACATGACTTGTCTCTGTTATGCGTCTGTATACATACTGACTGTGTTTTAGAACCCGTTCACTGCCAGCCTTTAAGGCAGCATCCTAAATATAATAGAACCTTGTAAGTGACTAATTTGAAACACTTTACAAAACCAGCAACTCATACAAATAGCTCTCCTCACACAAAGACTAACAAGTGATTGTATAAAAAACTATTTTTAGATCAGAACATTTTATTAGTATTTGAAAACCGAAATATAGAATATATTGTAATTCTCTCTCTCTCTTTCTCTTTCTCTCTCTCTGTCTCTCTCTCTATATATACAGTATATATATATATATATATATATATATACAGTATATATATATATATTTATATATGTTTGTGGTTGTGTAAAAGTCTGGAAAATCTTGCATCGCCTTCACTGGGAAGGACACAAGTGACATGGCCTCAGAAGTTAAAAATAAAGCATCTTGAGAGGCATCATAATTATCTATCTACCTGTTGGAACAGACTTTGTGTCAGTAGCATGCCTGTAAAATGCTCTCTAGGTAGGCAGCTCACTAGATTTATAGAGTCAGTGTGGCTCTTTATGGAATCTGATATTTTTTCCTGGTTTGATGTTTTCAAAATGTTTTATATTTTATTTTAATTTGCAACCAATTGTAGAACTTCCCTGGTTGGCCACATGGTTAGTTAGGCTTGGCACAGTGTTTTGATCATTATTTTACAGTTGACAACGGGGCCATTAATGTTAAAAGCACCCAAAAACCTTTGAAATAAGTCATTTAGCTGTTCATTACAACAGATATTGCGTTTCCCCTCGATTCAGCTCAAAAGGATCAGTGTAAGCAGGCATAATGAAAAGAAAAGGATCAAATCTTACAGAAAGCTGCTTTTAAGTGTCCCACAGGGACCACAATGGAAACGCACCACTTACGAACCACTGTTTCGCAGTTGGGCTGCATGATTTCTCACAATGCATATCCGTCCTTACTTTATTTGAACCAGAATGTAGTTAGTTAGCATTTGTTGTATGCGTGGGGAACTAGAGGAAGTTAGTGTACACTTGTGAGTGAACACACACTATGTTTGCTGTCCCAGCCAGTGGGCTGCAAATTATGATCAACAGCATGTATGTACCCGAACCCCAGATGGGACGTGCTTTAAACACACTTTATTTCACAGCCGAAAGTTTCCCAGATTTGCATGCTGTATGGCGCTTTGGGCTTCTTGCCAGTACAAAAGAGAACAGTGATCCAGTATTTTATTTAAAAGCTTCTCGTACAACAATGGGCTGCTAGAATGCTCATCAGGGGATATGCCATGTATTGCTCAACTCAAGACAAGACATATTGAGTGCACAAAAGAAAGAGCTGCATGATATAGTACTAGAAGGCTTGTTGACAGGCGAACCTGCTCCGACGCCCTGCTGCTGATGTTTTGCACCATGGAATCAAGCAAGCCATCGACAGCAGTATTTTATTTTTTAATGTGGTGGCCAGTGAAAAATCTAACCAATAAAGACTGCAGCATTAGTGGAAAGTTTAAAACAATACTGTACTTACATGTAATCTGTCAAATTATTTAAAAATCGTAGATTAGTCTCTAATGTTTGTTATCGCTAAAGGCCAGTTATTTTTTTCCGTTTTTGATCCACCAACGATGAAGCCGAAGCTGTTTTTAAACGAATCGTTTGAATGAACAATTAAATGACTCACTCATATAGAAACTCGCTTGGTTGGTTACTTTAGAAACAATGGTTTTGAATAAATCTTTATGTCAGTGATTCAACGATTCACTCATAAATCATAGTCCTCTACTACATAGTAGGCAAAAATCTGTGTGTAAAAAGAGTTACACACTACTATTATCCCAATGTGATATCTGACTAATCAGATTAATTTATCATACTTTAAATAGCCAAAAATTACATTTTCAAAGTGCAAATCAAAATTAGAGTTGATTAATTTTCATTAATAAACAAACTTTTCATTAATAAACATTAGAAAGAAAGAAAGTGTTCTACATGACTTGTGTACTCTCAGACAAGAAATTTCTAATGAGAGAGAATTTTAGAATTTTAATTGGTCGCAAAGTAATTACAAAAGACGTATCTTCAGAGAGTGTGCGATGTCGGATGCAATTTAATTTGTTTCGCCCCTGAATGAATCACTGTTTTGAACGAATCGCTTTATTGAACAGCTCAAAGACTCACTCATGAAGAGAGTCGCTTGTTGCCACCTACTGGTGTATGAATGTAAACTGTGGGAAGAATCACTAAAAAGTCCATTACTAATGCAGATACCGACGGTCTGTGTTTAGAACTAATGTTCAGTTACAGATATGCACTTTTAAAATTAGCATTTACAGTTAAAACTATGTGCTTTATAATAAGAAAAATAGTTATCAGCTTTAAATCCATACTATAATAATTATAATAAAATAAAAAAATACATCTTCTCTCATGCTTGTACTCATTTATGCTAAATTAGCTGGACACATTTTAACAATTTGGTTTTTGTACATTACAAATTCCAGGCTGTTGGGTCCCTAGGAAATTCTTTGCATCCTGTGTTGAGGTTTGGATCTGGTGAAACATGAAGCAATATTAGTAATGTAATTCAGTGCAATAAGGCAATGCTCATTATACATATTACCCCACAGCATATACACACACAGAGACTTAATCTCACCCTTACAAATACTCAACATAATAGACAAAATATGCCAAGAAAACGTATAAAACTCATTTACCCCTAAACAATAATTATTTCAGCCCAGTTTGTGACTGTAATCTTGTTACCTAGTGAGGGCACCACAGCAGACAGTCTCACCTGTCTGTTCAAAGACAGTGGAAACAGGTTCTGCCTCTCTGTTTCTGTCTCTTCTCTGCTGTGCTTACTGCCACTGTCTCCTGTGTCACACTCTGTGCTTCCCAATGACTTCCTGTCCTGTCAGCCTCTTCCTCACCTTGCCTTCCTCTGCCTCAAAGTAAGCTATAGCCTTCTTGTATACAGTACAGATACACTAACGTTCAAAAGGTTTGCTGTCAGTAAGACTTTTTTAACAGAAATGAATAATTTAATTCAGGCAGGATGCATTAAATTGATCGAGAATCCCATTGTTTTCTTTAAAATATTAAGTAGCACAAAAGTTTTCAACATTTATAATAATAAGAAATGCTTCTTGAGCAGCAAATCAGCATTAGAATGACTTCTGAAGGAAGATGCGACACTGAAGACATGTGACAAAATATGTGACCCTGGAGCACAAAACCTTAAGTAGTACAGGTATATTTGTAGCAACAGCCAACAATGCATTGTATGGGTCTAAATTATAGATTTTTCTTTTATGCCAAAAATCATTAGAATATTAAGTAAAGATCATGTTCCTTGAATATATCTTGTAAATTTCCTACCATAAATATATAAAAACGTAATTTTTGATTAGTAATATGCTTTGCTAAGAACTTCATTTGGACAACTTTAAAGGCGATTTTCTCAATATTTTGATTTTTTTGCACCTTCAGATTCCAGATTTTCAAATAGTTGTATCTCTACCAAATATTGTCCTATCCTAACAAAACATGCATCAATGGAAAGCTTAGTGCGATGTCGGATGCAATTTAATTTGTTTCGCCCCTGAATGAATCACTGTTTTGAACGAATCGCTTTATTGAACAGCTCAAAGACTCACTCATGAAGAGAGTCGCTTGTTGCCACCTACTGGTGTATGAATGTAAACTGTGGGAAGAATCACTAAAAAGTCCATTACTAATGCAGATACCGACGGTCTGTGTTTAGAACTAATGTTCAGTTACAGATATGCACTTTTAAAATTAGCATTTACAGTTAAAACTATGTGCTTTATAATAAGAAAAATAGTTATCAGCTTTAAATCCATACTATAATAATTATAATAAAATAAAAAAATACATCTTCTCTCATGCTTGTACTCATTTATGCTAAATTAGCTGGACACATTTTAACAATTTGGTTTTTGTACATTACAAATTCCAGGCTGTTGGGTCCCTAGGAAATTCTTTGCATCCTGTGTTGAGGTTTGGATCTGGTGAAACATGAAGCAATATTAGTAATGTAATTCAGTGCAATAAGGCAATGCTCATTATACATATTACCCCACAGCATATACACACACAGAGACTTAATCTCACCCTTACAAATACTCAACATAATAGACAAAATATGCCAAGAAAACGTATAAAACTCATTTACCCCTAAACAATAATTATTTCAGCCCAGTTTGTGACTGTAATCTTGTTACCTAGTGAGGGCACCACAGCAGACAGTCTCACCTGTCTGTTCAAAGACAGTGGAAACAGGTTCTGCCTCTCTGTTTCTGTCTCTTCTCTGCTGTGCTTACTGCCACTGTCTCCTGTGTCACACTCTGTGCTTCCCAATGACTTCCTGTCCTGTCAGCCTCTTCCTCACCTTGCCTTCCTCTGCCTCAAAGTAAGCTATAGCCTTCTTGTATACAGTACAGATACACTAACGTTCAAAAGGTTTGCTGTCAGTAAGACTTTTTTAACAGAAATGAATAATTTAATTCAGGCAGGATGCATTAAATTGATCGAGAATCCCATTGTTTTCTTTAAAATATTAAGTAGCACAAAAGTTTTCAACATTTATAATAATAAGAAATGCTTCTTGAGCAGCAAATCAGCATTAGAATGACTTCTGAAGGAAGATGCGACACTGAAGACATGTGACAAAATATGTGACCCTGGAGCACAAAACCTTAAGTAGTACAGGTATATTTGTAGCAACAGCCAACAATGCATTGTATGGGTCTAAATTATAGATTTTTCTTTTATGCCAAAAATCATTAGAATATTAAGTAAAGATCATGTTCCTTGAATATATCTTGTAAATTTCCTACCATAAATATATAAAAACGTAATTTTTGATTAGTAATATGCTTTGCTAAGAACTTCATTTGGACAACTTTAAAGGCGATTTTCTCAATATTTTGATTTTTTTGCACCTTCAGATTCCAGATTTTCAAATAGTTGTATCTCTACCAAATATTGTCCTATCCTAACAAAACATGCATCAATGGAAAGCTTATTTATTCAGCTTTCAGATGATTTATAAATCTCAATTTCAGAAAATTGACCCTTAATGTTTTGTGGTCCAGTGTCACATATATAGAATTCAGCTTTGCCATCACAGGAATCAACTGCATTTTAAAATATTAAATACAAAAAGAATATAATAAATTTTGCAGTATTACTGATTTTACTGTATTTTTGATAAAAAACAAAAATGCAGCCTTGGTGAGCAGACTTATTTTTTTATAAACATTAAGTCTCACCAACAACATAAACATTAAGTCTTTTGAATGGTAGTGTATTATATATATGCTGTTAACAACATCCAAAAACATGATGGCAGATGTTAAATATATAATGTGAAAAATCTTTCACATTTTAACTCCACAGCCAGACATGCTGCTGAGTCGATGACCATTGCTGTATTTTCTTGATATATTCCCCTCACCAGAGAGCAAAATTTGGGCCTGTTTTTCCCTGATAAGTGCGGGAAATCAGAATTGCCTGCTATTCTGTGTTAAGGAAGTCATCTCGTGCAGGTTTTCCAAACAAGTGCTCGCTGCAGTCTTTGGCATGGCAAGTGACATTGGCGTCCCAACACCAGAAAGATATTGTCGTCCGTGCCACTATTGCTGCTCTGTCTGATGCTCTCTGCCTCATGGGACCTAATTATGCTCATTTTCATTTTGGCTGAAGCTCAGGAGTGGATGGAGGGTAGAGATGTGCAGAATGTAGATACAGCTCAGAAGGAGTTTTGTTGTGCCTATATTTAGACTGCCAGTTCTGCCATGGACCATGAAGCTGCGATGCATTGCACACAGTTAATCTGAGGCACACTGATACACGGCCTAAATGCATGCCTGCCTAGACGTGGTTAGTTTGGGAAAGTAAAGTCTTATGTGCATTAGCTTCGATAATATGCCAGCAGCACTTTGGATCAGAAATACTTAACATGGAGGAAATCTCCTTTGAGAATGTGTAATTGCTTTTTTTTGCTGGTCAGAGTCAGATGTTTTAGAACACTTTTGGAATAAGAATAGTTCACTACAAAATTTAAGTTTTTGACTCACCTTTATGTCATTCAAAAGCTGTATAACCTTGTTTTTTCTTCCATGGAAAACAAAATGAAAAAGTATTTTTTTTAACAGTTATACAGTTACAAAAAACGGAAGCATTTAAAAAGGATACCATAAGAATATCATAAAAGTAGTCCATATAATGTTGTGTGAGGAACTCACTGGAATTTAAGTCCACTCATGTGGGTTTGGAATGTCTTAACGGTGAGTAAAGAGTAAACAGTATTCTCTTTTTGGGTGAATTACCTGGATCCGGTTGAATAAACTAAGATTAGTCTAAGATGAATCCAAAATATAAGACTGATTAGCCTTGGTTACCTGCTAGTTGGCCAAACTAGTTCTTAAGACACTGTCTTAACATAGAGGCAAAGTTTATGCAACCGCCCCGTTTAAAGGAATAGTTCAGCCAAAAATGAAAATTTGCTGAAATTTTATACCCTTAGCCTGCCAAGATGTAAGGCAAGGCAAGGCAAGTTTATTTATATAGCACATTTCATACACAATGGTAATTCAAAGTGCTTTACATAAAAGAAAAGAAAAAAAATAATCGCAACAATAAAACAAGGAATTTAAAAACTTTGAAAATGATTAAAACATTGATTTAAGAGGTTTATATTATTTATTATCTTAATGAGCACTGTCTCTGTGCTGTGATGCGGTCGGAAACCAGATTTAAAATTGTCCAGGTATCCATTTAAGTTTAAGTAGTTGCTCAGCTGATTAAAAACTACCCTTTTCAATAATCTTGCCTATAAAAGGAAGATTTGATATTGGTCTATAGTTGCTCAATATGGTGTTATCAAGATTGTTCTTTTTCAGAATGTAGATGAGTTTGTTTTCTCATCAGATTTGGAGATATTATAATTCCATCACTTGCTCACCAATGGATCCTCTAAAGTGAATGTGTGCCATCAGAATGAGAGTCCAAACGCCTGACAAATAATTCCACACAACTTTAGCCAATTATTTTTTATTATAATTTTATATAATTTTATTATATTAGAATATTAATCTTTTGTTTTTTATCCACCATCTCTATCTTTCTGTCGTCGCTCGGCTCGGCTAATGTCCATCCTGTGCACTGAGCGCTCTCTCGTCCCCATCATGAGTAGATACGCCCCTTACTGCTGATTGGCTACAAGTTTGTTTTGGTACTCGGCCCGACTCAGTTTTCTAAAGCATTTTTGAAAAAATACATACCCCACCTTTAAGTTAAAATGCCTTAATTTATGGATTAGTTTCTTACAAATAGACATTAATCGATAACTTGTGGATTACTGTGATGTTATTGTGATGTTTTCATCAGGCGTTTGGACTCTCATTCTAATGGCACCCATTCACTGCAGAGGATCCATTGGTGAGCAGGTGATGTAATTATAATTTCTCCAAATCTGTTCTGATGAAGAAACAAACTCATCTATATCTTGGACGGTCTGAGAGAGAGTACATTTTCAGAAAATGTTCACTTTCGGGTAAACTGTTCCTTTAATGATGGAGCTTTTATCATGAAGTCAGGGGTCAGTCAGATCTTAGTGGCCAAAAGTGCCAGATTTACAATCTCATTTATGTTTTCTTTAAAATTGACCATGTCTTTTAAGAAGACAGCTCAGATTTTTTTCAGTTGTTCTAAATAAATTACATAAACACACATTTTTCTGATATGAAGATACCAAGAATGTTGAAAGGCATTGGTGTAGTGAATAGGGAGACATTTGCACAGTTTGAAAGGTCATTGCTATATGAAGACAGTTTAATTGCCCTGATGTGTATGTACTAGAGGTGAGACATTATTGTGATTTTACCTCTGTTGAACACCTATTCCTGAGGAAGTCAGACTAATTGATCAGAAAGCTCAATATTTCAATACTTTTAGAAGTCTACAGTGAGCAAAGCAGTCGATACACATTTCACTCATTTCCAGTTTTCGATTCTCAGCTGCAGTATCTCATTTAGTCCTCGCTGTCTCACAATGTATCTGCCTAACCAGTGTTGGGGAAGCTCATTTCAAAAAGTGTATTTTGTTAAGCAAATAATAATTTTAAGTATTTAAACTATAGTCTTGTTAGGTCCTAAAGTTATGTTTTATAACTAAAATATACTCACCAAAGTTACAATTTAATCAAAGCCATATTTTTTATTTCATCTCAATTAATGTACATGCAACAAAACACCCTCATTTATGTTATATAGTAAGCCTAAATAATGTAAGGAGTTAAGTCATTTCAGTGAGTCATCTTTGTGAAGCTGTTCATTTACATGAACTGTCCAAATGAACCGATTCACTAGAATGAAAGCTCCATATCAGAGAACACTTGAGTGTTTACTTTGTTCATTTTCTTCAGTTTGACGCATTGTAGCCCATTTGTGCACCTGTTACGAACATCACAGGTTTTTATATCCCACCAGTCACAGAGATGTGTACAGAAAAATAATTGGTGTAAACTTTTATATATCCTTTGCCATTTCAACTATAAATCTGACATATTTATATATTTATGTTAATGCAAGTGGTGGTTCATCTTGTCACCAGTAGCAAGACAACCATAAAGGGTTATCCACTTTTTATAGATAGATAGATCTCTGCTGTGCATCTGTTGCATCTCTTTTCTGTGAAAGCTCAAGAAGTTTCCTTGTCCAATTTAATTTTGTATGTAAAAAAACTTTTTTTTTTAACATTAACTGCAAGTGTTCAGTTCTATTGATGTTTTGGCATCAAGACTCGTGGAAAAAAACAAAAAGTAAATGTTGTAATGTGCTCCTTTTTGATACCTGAAATTATGTGGCTTGTTCAAGAGAGGTGTTTTACTATTTTTCCTAGAAAGCAGTTCTTTTTTTTCCCCTGACAACAATACATTTGGGGGGAATTCCCCTACAGAATTAAACTGAGGAAGAAACTTTGCTTTGTTGACCATCCTGAACGCCATACAGTAGCAAACACCTAGTAAGTATCCAAAACACTCTGGCAACATGCTGACAACCAGCCTGGGAGCCTTAGGAAGCACATGGCAACCCTCTACAAAACAAACACCACTCACATTTTCTTCAGAAAATGTAAGTGCAGCTTCTTGTAATTACAGCTGTTCTTCATTTAGAAAAAAATATCCTGCATACTCTAACTGCCATGTAACAAATGCTAACAAACCTCAGAAGTGCTGTCTCACTTAAGGCTGATTTATACTTCTGCGTCGGACCTACGCCGTAGCCTTTACGCCGTAGGCTATGCGTAAGTTTTCATTTATACTTCTGCGTCGTTGTCCGCGTCAACGTGCAGTACACATGCAAACCGCTAGTCAGCAGTGTCCACGGGCATGTTGCTGATGTAACCCGCAGTACCACGGCAAAAGCCGAAGAAGAAGCAGCTCATTATAGCCGTGACGGCGGCAAATAAATATCAAATCATTAAATCATTATTTAAAACTACAAAAAGGAGACAACAATGAAACAAGAGATGATGGCATTCTTTCAATCTGCACAAGGACTTGTACCACGGCAGATCAACATTGTTTGTTGCGGACAACTACTGATGTATAATGCTATGTAGTATAATAAATGATAAGACACTTGTTCTTTGCTTTGTTTTATTTTATATAAGAAGGTGTAACATTAAAATATATTAAAGTGCACATAAACACACACAAAACTCAAGTACATATGGAGGGAGGGGTTCTTGCAGACCAATCACAGCGATTGCGGTCCGTGTAGAATTGACGCGCTGTTAGATTTTTGGAGAGGTGCAGGTCAGGCTACGGCGTATGGGTGTGCGTCTATGCGTAAGCTACGGCGTAGGTCTGACGCAGAAGTATAAATCAGCCTTTAAGGCCACATATATTTCCAGCGTTTAAAATGCAAATCTGCTTCCAGGCACCAACGAATGATTCATAGCTTGGTAGCGGTAAAGGTGAGGCATGTTGTATTTATACACTGGAAATATAAACCCTGGATTGAAACCTGAAATCAGCAACAGATGGAGGCCAGCTGTAATTTCACCGACTAGATCCATTATAAATTAGGCATGTTGTACACCTGTCTCCGAGTAATTACATTTATTCAGATGGTATGTGGGTGTAGAAGGAACGCCAGTGAAGAATCGGTGAAGAGTAAATGTTTACCAACTCTAGCTTTCATGTTGAAATGTATTACCTTCTTACAGATATGGTTGCTTGCTATTATAGTATTTGAAATCATTTCATTGGTTGAATTCATAATTGTGCTCGCCAGCGTTCTTTATTCTTGGAATGGAAGTGGAAGATAATGGAAAGACTTGGTTTCCGGCTTTTTATGGTTCTTTACTCAAAGCCTGACTCTGAGATGAAAAGGAAGGTGTCGATCAATGCCTGAAGAGCACACCTGAGACAATCTGTTTTATTAAATGTTCTTCCATTAAGCTCTATGTAGTTGTGCTGTAGATAATTTAAACAAAGTCATTAATCATGCCCAAGCATGGGTTTTTGGGAACAATGGAGAGACTAGAGAGAAGATTATGGAGAAAACAGCCATGAACTTGCACACAGCCTGAGAGAGGCTTTTCATCAGATGCTGAAATGAAATGTGCTCAGAGCTTTTGACTGATATTTGAATGATTCACATGGTTTAGGATGTGCAGCTATATAAACAGGGTTGCTCCAATGCATCTGGATCACAACAACGACATCCAAGACCCAGTTATAGATTTTTGTGCATCCTGCAAGCGATATCTGATTATTGAACAAAACATTATTTTCAGTCTTACTGATTCACTATGTAAGTCACTAAACTAAAAGGGATTAGTTTCTTTAGCAGTGAAATTTAGTTGGGGACACTGTTGTCCTTTAGGGCCTGGTGGCATTGTCAGGGTGTGTGTGGATCTGGAAGCATGTTTGCTTCTGTGTGTGGTTGTGTTCTGTCAGCGGCACATCTGTGATTTCTCCTGCTTGGAACACTTCTGTCCAGATTGTGTTTGTTTTAGCTGGCAGATAAGAAGCCTGTGGAATAGGAAATAAAGGAAGTGCCGCCGCATGTCCTGGCAATAGCTGAATTTAAATGCAAGCGTGTTTTCAAGCATATTCTGGCACTGATAATGGTGTTTCAGTGACACGGTAGGGGAGAGCTAAATTAATTATTATTAATTTAATAATTTTAATTATTTTCACTTGGATATTTTGATTTATTCAGAAAGGATTTAGCATCAGTGTGATTGAACCCAATTGACACCCCTCGACTTTTTTTTTACTACAATTTTGTTTTGCATTTAAATGCCGTTTTTAAAATTCTGTATATTTTACAAATGTTCATATCTATTGATGTTTTGACATTACGGCTGACAAAGAAAAGCTTTTTAAAATCTCATGTTTTTCTTGCATGGCTGGGATTTTATAATGTGCTCATTTATGTTTATTAGCATATTTTGTGCATGTAAGCACATTTATTATTGCTAATACTTAGGGTAAGTTGTTTGAACAAACCTCTTAAACTTTTGCACATAATTCATCCTGCACCGTTTGTGCTACGGAAATGAATGATACGTCAAATCGTGTGGCTTGTTCAGGAGAGGTGTTTTATTACTTTTCCAAGAAATCGGACTGCAATTTTTCCTGGTGGACAATAAATGGGAGGGAAAAAATCCTACAGACTGTCACTGAAGGAGGAACTTTTTATTTTCTCTTGGATTTTTGGATTTCTTCAGAAAATGTATAGACTAAAGCATTGAAAATTTGCTTCCAACTATTTTTTAAGAAGTGTATCTGTCGTTACTCAATTAAATCATACACCATTGAACTAAAAATACACAAAGGACCAAGTTATATTTATAAAACAAATGCTGTGTAATTGTAATGAAAATTGAAATATTTCTATAATAAGAAAGTCTATATTTATAATATACACTACTGTTCGAAAGCTTGGGGTCAGTAAAATGTTTTTGAAAGAAGCCTCTTATGCTCACCAAGGCTGCATTTATTTAATATAAAAATACAGTAAAAACTGTAATATTGGGAAATATTATTACAATTAAAAATAACAATTTTCTATTTTAATATATTTTAAAATGAAATTTATTCCTGTGATGCAAAGCTGAATTTTCAGCATCATTACTCCAGTCTTCAGTGTCACATGATCCTTCAGAAATCGTTCTAATATACTGAATTTCAATACATGTTGAAAATGGTTGTGCTGCTTAATAATAATAAATACAAAAAAAAAATTTCAGGATTTGATGAATAAATCCAAAAGAACAGCATTTATTTGAAATCTATTTTTTTTTTGTAACAATATAAGATTTTTTTGTGTCATATTTGATCACTTGATCAATTGACTGAACAAAAGTATTTTTGTTTTAATTTAAATTTTAATGATCCCACACTGAAAATAATTTTGGGATGAGATAGAGGTTTAAATGAAGCTTGCACATGATATGGCTATAATGAGTGCACTGTGTGTTATATTACGGACCGTACATTCACTGAGTGCTACAGTGATCCCTGCTCTCCCATATACAAGTTGACTTATGTCTCTGGTTGTTCTACACAGTATATATGATAATTACCTTTGTGCTCCCCACGTGTTCTATGCATTTGACCTTATAGTCTAGGGAGAACCAAATTGTTTTGCTAATTATTTCACGGTGTGGTTTGTATGTAATCGCACCCTTAGGCCATCTGCCTAAGCAACACACCAATGCCTCTGAGATGAATGTTTCACAAGCACTCGCTGAACTATGATACATTTTTCAAAACTCCAGGGACCTTCCATTGGGTTCCTGCCCTGGCCATCAAGTGGAAAAACACATATCCCCTGCTTGAATAAATTGGTGGTAATGGTGCTGTTTTCAATATTTTCTCTTTCTTTTGTAGACACATAGAGAACTGGACAGGATTGCAGATTCTTAAGGATGTCGACATGGAATTGTACACAGGACTCCAGAGACTGTGAGTATTAAAAGAACCGATCCTATACTGGTGATTATATGCGTTTTACACTGAAGCCTGTTGCACACTGAACGATTTAAGCTGTCGAACACTTCCTTTAATCTCAGGGTAAAGCATTACTGACATTTGCTCAAGGGATTGCTCGTGTTTGTGTGATATAATTTCAGTTTTGTTTGTCAATGAGGATGTCAAAATGTGAGATGATTGATCGCACATTCAACGCTGTCAATCGTTACTAAAGTCCTGAGATCTATATCACACAGATTGACAGCTGATTTCACACAGTCTCCAGTCGCATTTATCCAAAAGAGATTTCATTGGGGTTATATCATACAATATGACAAGTAACAATTGCAAAAAGTAACGGTAAAATCACAAAGCGTGCAGTGGGTTAATACATTTATATTGTGATATTATTAATTTTGTTATTGTGAAAGCTTTATTATCTTTAATATGAAGATAATAGATATATTTAAGACTTTTATATACTCTTCTATTCAAAAGTTCGGGCTCAGTAAGATATTTCTCTTGTGATAGTCAAGAATACAATCAAAAGCAGTAATACTGTGAAATATTATTAACATTTAGAACTGTTTTTTATTTTAATATATTTTATTTTGTGACCATTGCTACAGTTTTCATTGTCACATTATCCTTCAGAAATCATTCATGCTGATTTGGTACTCAAGAAACATTTATTGTTATTATTATTATTATTGGTTGAAATTGGTTGTGTGTAACTTGTAATATTTGTTCAATTCAGGATTCTTTGATAAATAAAGAGTTTAAAGAAAAGTATTTATTTGAAATAGAAATCATTTCTAAAATTCTTTACTTAAATATTTACTCTCATTTTTAATTAATTTAATGCTTTCTTGCTGAATAAAATTATGCATTTCCTTAAAAAATAAATAAATAAATATCTTACTGACCCCAAAACATGTAGTTAAAAAACATGTTAAAAAATCTTTTTGCACCTTTCCTAAGAACTTATGTTACTTATATTATAATAGTTTAAACTTTTTGTAACATTTTTATAACAGAGATTCACTGTGCCAAATGCTGCCATTACCAAGCATTTTAGAGAACAATTTAATTTCTCCAAAATTTCTCAGAGTCGGGTTATTATGTACCAATATCAAACTGGTTATTGTTTGAGAATTGTAATTTCTAATGCAATTGAATAAAATAACAAGTTGCTCATCTGTTCATTTCAGAAAATATAATCAGTTTTAACATCAGTGAAAAATAGTTAAAAGATTTCATGTAGTTAAAATTATATATATAAAGGTATATAGATGAAAAGGTATAGTGGGAAGAAACAGACTAGACCATCTGCTGTGGATCCAAGCCTCCCACAGAGTTTCATCACTCCCGCTTATGAGCTTCCCTTCATCTCTGTCAAGCCCTCCCATCTTCCTCACCCCATCCTCTCTTCATCGTATCCTCAAGACAGAGTTTCCCCCTCCACTCCCCTTGATCCCTCAGTAAGGAAGCCAAGTGGACTATTCCCAGCTTCCCATTTGCATTTTTCTCATTAACATTGCTCTCTTCTGCTGATGGTGGGCTCTCTTGGTCCATTCCACGCCTGGAAACGGCTCTGACCTCCAAGCCTCTAAATTACCCTCTGAGGTTCCACTAAAGGTCATCAGCTTCCGCATGTGTTGAGCTCTGCGCTTCACATCTTTTTTGAAGCACAAACACTGTAGATAGCAACGTTACATAACCAAACGCATGAATGCAGGACCTGTCTGTGGAGGTTTGGTGTGGAATAGTTTAGTTGAGTCATACAACATCTCAGCCCACCTGTGGGGTTTTGATGGGTAAGCTGGTAGTTTTGGGCACTGATATTATGTTGACTTAATGATGAGTTCAATAGTGTAATGCATGGATCTAATATAATGTTACACATCCAATGTTTTTCCCCAACAGTTCCCCAAATGTTAACATAAGAAATAACTGATTATATATGTGTGAATTCCATCCATCCATCCATTCATCCATCCATCCATCCATCCATCCATCCATCCATCTATCCGTTCATTCAGCCATCCATCCAACTAACCATCCATCCATCCATCCATCCATCCGTCTGTCCGTACGTCCATCCATCCATCTGTCCGTCTGTCCATCTATCTGTTCTTTCATTCATCCATCCATCCATCCATCCATCTATCTGTTCTTTCATCCATCCATCCATCCATCTATCTGTTCTTTCATCCATCCATCCGTCCATCTATCTGTTCTTTCATCCATCCATCCATCTGTTCTTTCATCCATCCATCCAACCATCCATCCATCCATCTATCTGTTCTTTCATCCATCCATCTTTCTGTTCTTTCATCCATCCATCCATACATCCGTCCGTCCAACCATCCATCCATCCATCCAACCAACCATCTGTCCATCCATCCTTCCGTCCATCCACCCATTCATCCATCCATCCATCCATCCATCCATCCATCCATCCGTCCATCTATCTATCTAGCTGTTCATTCATCCATCTATCCAACCATCCATCCGTCCGTCCATCCATCCAATCATCCGTCCATCCATCTGTACTGTATATCTGTCCATCCATCTATTCAATCGTCTTTGTATCTGTCATTTGTCTGTCCATCTGTATATTCGTCTTTTCGTCTGTCTGTCTATCTATCCATCTATCCATACATTCACATACAGTATCTATCAATCTGTCCATCCATCTAAACCAAGTCTTAAAGGAATAGTTCACCTGAAGATGAAAATTCTGTCACCATTTACTTGTTTCAAACCTACTGTATATGACCTCAGTTCTTCTGTAGAGTACAAAAATGTATTTATTTTGTTGTTTGGAAATATTGTTTGTACCCAAAATATCTCTTTTGTGTAAGCTGGTAGTTTTGTGCACTGATATTATGTTGAATTAATGATGAGTTGCTGTACAAACTTTTCTCAATGTTCTAACCTAAGACTATGACTGTCCACCCAGATATCCATCCATCTGTCCAATCGTCTGTCTATCCGCTTGTCTATCTATCTATCTATCTATCTATCTATCTATCTATCTATCTATCTATCTATTTGTTCTTTCATCATCCATCTATCTGTTCTTTCATCCATCCATCCATCCATCCGTCCATCCAACCAACCAACCAACCGTCCGTCCGTCCGTCCATCCATCCATCCATCCATCCATCCATCTATCTGTTCATTCATCCATCCATTCAACCAACCATCCATCCGTCTGTCCGTACGTCCATCCATCCATCTGTCCGTCTGTCCATCTATCTGTTCTTTCATTCATCCATCCATCCATCCATCCATCTATCTCCATCCGTCCGTCCATCCATCCATCCATCCATCCATCCATCTGTTCTTTCATCCATCCATCCATCCATCTATCTGTTCTTTCATCCATCCATCTTTCTGTTCTTTCATCCATCCATCCATCCGTCCGTCCAACCATCCATCCATCCATCCATCCATCCATCCATCCATCCATCCTTCCGTCCATCCATCCATTCATCCATCCAACCATCCATCCATCCATCCATCCATCCATC
>NW_015555782.1:508552-524440 GCF_001515605.1 Sinocyclocheilus anshuiensis | reverse complement strand
CATCCATCCATCCATCCATCCATCTATCTGTTCATTCATCCATCCATTCAACCAACCATCCATCCGTCTGTCCGTACGTCCATCCATCCATCTGTCCGTCCGTTCATCCATCCATCCATCCATCCATCTATCTGTTCTTTCATCCATCCATCTTTCTGTTCTTTCATCCATCCATCCATACACCCGTCCGTCCAACCATCCATCCATCCATCCATCCATCCATCCATCCATCCATCCATCTGTCCGTCCATCTGTCTATCTAGCTGTTCATTCATCCATCTATCCAACCATCTATCAAATAATCAATCCGTCCTTCCGTCTATCCGTCCATCCATTCAATCATCCGTCCATCCATCCAATCATCCGTCCATCCATCTGTACTGTATATCTGTCCATCCATCTATTCAATCGTCTTTGTATCTGTCATTTGTCTGTCCATCTGTATATTCGTCTTTTCGTCTGTCTGTCTATCTATCCATCTATCCATACATTCACATACAGTATCTATCAATCTGTCCATCCATCTAAACCAAGTCTTAAAGGAATAGTTCACCTGAAGATGAAAATTCTGTCACCATTTACTTGTTTCAAACCTACTGTATATGACCTCAGTTCTTCTGTAGAGTACAAAAATGTATTTATTTTGTTGTTTGGAAATATTGTTTGTACCCAAAATATCTCTTTTGTGTTCCACGGTAGAAAGACGTCATGCTGTTTTGGAAGGACATGAGTGTAAGTAAATGATGACAGTATTTTATTTTTGGCTGAACTATCCTTGTATAGATCTTGAGGTATTCAAAGCACATAAGCACTGAACAACATTTGAAGTGATAGGTTTTTTGAGCATTTTTAAAAATTCAGCCAAACTTTGCCAAACTTTTCTAGTTCAAACATTGGTAGAGACCACCGACCTGCTCGTAGGGAGTTCACTAGCACACACAGAAGCACCATTGCAGCAGCGCCGGAATGAAATATCTGCCTACACTCGTAATCCCACCCCCACAAGTTCACACGTGTCACGTGAAGGACCATCAGGAGAGTTTCGTAATAAGGCCCCTTGCATTTGTTTTCATGCTTTTAAGAGCTGAATGGTCAAGAGGAGAAATGGTATAAACACTGCCAACATCCTCCTTACATCTACATGACAGAGACGGATAATTGTATTCCTAGAATAGTTATAGCTATAGAGCCATCATCATAATAAAACTAATTCTGTACTGATTACTGTTCACTGGATAAGGGTGTTATGAGTGTAATCACTTTTTGCATTAAATTCCTGTAATGAAAAGAATGCAGTCATTACCAATTAATGCCACCGAGAGTCTTTAGGATGCACAATTCATTCCAGCTGCCACTGTGGCTCAGTGCTGTGAAATTGGGGACCCTGATGATACCATTATTCTAATGACACTCTCTGAAGAGATGGGAAAGATGGTGAACTGAGATTGCTTCTGCAGTTTATCATCATAAACGGTGTATATCAAGCCGCAAGGCTCTAATGAACTGTTGGCATCCTCAGTTTTGAATGATCGACTTGCAATGCCAGGTGCAAATGACCAACAACAGGGCCCTCAGTCAAAATTACTGGATGAACCATGCTGTGTGGAGGCTGAAATAAATGTTGGTGGTCTCACCTTGGGAAATTCATTTGCCCTCATCATTGCTGGATTGATGCTGCTCATTTGTGCCCAGCCAATGACACCTGTCATTCACAGATTTTTGAGAGGAACTGTGCGTTTTTCATATGTGACCCGTGCTGTCAAAATGAGTCGGAATGTGCACAGGCTCATTTTGAGCTACAGGCAAAAAAAGTGCAAAATGTCGATTTTGTTCGCATTTGAGTTTTTCACAAAAATGAGTATATTAAGCCCTTGTCTAGCGATCTCACTGCTCCAAATAAAAATTAAACATCTAAAAGTATCTTTATTTGTACGTTTTATGAGAGGAGTACCTTTTCTCTGCTCGCGCTGACTGTCATCCGAAGCGCCCGCATAAAGATGCTTCTGCCAGCGTGCGATCCCGATAAATATACAGAAATACACAGAAATACAGTATTTAAGTAGGCAATTCACACATATATAATCAGTTATTTCTTATGTTAACATTTGGGGAACTGTTGGGGAAAAACATTGGATGTGTAACATTATATTAGATCCATGCATTACACTATTTAATATAGGCCATCTGTTGCATTAGTGTTTACAGTATTTAAGTAGGCAATTCACTCATATATAATCAGTTAGTTCTTATGTTAACATTTGGGGAACTGTTGGGGAAAAACATTGGATGTGTAACATTATATTAGATCCATGCATTACACTATTTAATATAGGCCATCTGTTGCATTAGTGTTAATCAAACAATAAACGAAAAGAGGGAATCACTCACTGCACTTGATTACAACTGCTTTTGTAGTTTTAATAATCAATTTATTTGTAATGAACAAACTTAAGTGATTTTTACATTTTACTATTTGTTTTTCTTACTTGAATGCTTACGTTTAGATGAAAAAAGAAAAAAGTAATACACTATAAACTTGTTTCTTTCTTATATTTGTTCTTTTTTGCATCGGTTCTTATTTATAAAAACAAAGATAAAATAAAAAATAGCTATATTTGTCACGGTTGCACTACTGTGAGGAGTGCAGAGCGAGGAACAAAGGAGACGAGGAGTAGATCAATGGAGAGATTTTTATGAACTCAGTGGAACAAGGAAAACACATGTAGCACTCGTACGAATAATACCGGACAAGGAACTCAAAACAGAAAACACTTTAAATACACAACTTAATCAGGGGAAGACGAGACACACCTGGAATCAAATGAGAAACAATTAGGGAGCAGGAACAGGATGCCATGGCAGAGCAGACAGTTCAGGCGGCCATGGTGGAGTAGGGAACTCAGGAGGCCATGTCGGATCAGGGGACTCGGGGAGCCATGGTGGAGCAGGCAGTTCAGAAGGCCATGGCAGATAAGGGGACTCGGGGAGCCATGGCGGAGCAGCCTTCGAGGCCCCAGCCCCGGCCTCTACGGCTGGAGCCCTACTACCCCCTCTCCCAAAAATACTTGGGGATGATTACGGCTCCGAGGCCCTCCATGGGCCAGACATAGGAACATGAAGAGCTGGAGCCGACACTGGAGCGAGCTCTGGGGCTGGAGCTGACACTGGAGCAAGTTCTGGGGCACGAGCTGACACTGAAGCGAACACTCGAGCGCGCTCTCGGGTGAGGAAGAGGGCCCTGAGCCAGTCATTTCTCCTCTTCCTCCTCTTCTGATTACGGGTGAACTGGGCGGTCGGCGGTCTTGTCATTGCGGTGGCCGGCGGGCTTGGGTCAACAGCGGCCGGCGGGCTTGACTTCGTAGCTGCCGGTGGGCCTGACTCGGGAACGGCTGGCGGGCTTGTGGAATCCGGGGCTGACGGACTTGTCTTCGGAGCAGCCGGCGGGCTTGACAACGGCGTGGCGAAACGTGCAGCGGTTTCCATGCCACGGGGAAAAACAGGAAAACAAAACACTTTCAAAACCAAAAAACAAACACTGGGAGAAGGGACGCCGCTTACTGTCTCTGGTCCGGTATTCTGTCACGGTTGCACTACTGTGAGGAGTGCGGAGCGAGGAACAAAGGAGACGAGGAGTACATCATTGGAGAGATTTTAATGAACTCAGGGGAACAAGGAAAACATACGTAGCACTCGTACGAACAATACCGGACAAGGAACTCAAAACAGGAAACACTTTAAATACACAACTTAATCAGGGTAAGACGAGACACACCTGGAATCAAATGAGAAACAATCAGGGAGCAGGAACAGGAAGAAAACCAAATAAGGGCAAGGAAGGCACATGGGGAGCAAAACAAACACAAAACAAGGAACAAAGTCTGACAATATTGTGATAATTAATCTAGTTGTGATTATTAAGAAAAGAAGTGGGGGGAAAGATGTAATGTTGCTAGGTGATTTTGCTTTGGAACCTTCAGAAAACTTGAAATCAGTTTTTCTCTAAATTTACTTTGCTGACTCCATCGATTTCAAACAGGTGTAGCTCAGTCATTTTTCATTTTTATTCCAACAAATCATACATCATTTTTAAAACTCATTTTTTTTATCATTGTAACTCATTTTGCCAGCACAGGTCACATATGATAGTCTCTCTCTCTCTCTTTTCAGGACAATAATAAACTGCAGTTTACGGACAATCCAGGCACGTGCATTTACGCAGAACCCTCACCTGCGCTACATGTGAGTAAAATGTTCTCTGAATGAAACTTTTAAGTGAGTGAATAATTCTTGTTCACTTCCATGCACTTGTAAACAGTGGCTAATGTTCGGCAATTTACATTTAGTGCTCTGATTATATTACTTGTCAATAGTAGCTGGTGTAATGATACAGTGGACAGAAAGAATGAGTCAAAAGATTAATCCCAGCTTCTAGTCTTCTAATGTTTTTGATCATTAAAGTAGTTCAATCAGTAATCAACTTGATTCGTTTTTACTTAATGCTTTCAACCTCCCAGAAATGTCATGCCTGTCAACCAATCATAACCATAAAATCAGAGGGCAATTACTGGTTAGACACGTCGTAAAAAATATTTTCTGAAGTTGCAAAGATTATTGGAGTATGTTTTATAAGAAAGTACAATTTTAGTCTTTCTATTTCAAAATTTCATATTTAATTCAATGTGTTACTTGCCATTTCATTGTAATTAATTGTGAATTTACTAGCAATTCCTGAGTGAAACAGGAATTTGGTAACACTGTTATATAATGCATTATAAAAGTAGTTGTAATGCATTAATTGTGTCTTGTAACACACCTTAAATTGCATTGTATGATCTCATGAATAATTGTATTAAAAAGTATACTATATTATAATACTTATCTATTCATTGTTACAGCTTTAGAAAATATAAAAAGACACAAAAAGGCACATTACAACCATACCTTCAAATATTACAATGCATTTTAACTTTGGTTATAATCATTTGTGAAAAGATATAATGCATTACAATGCCTTAATAATACCTTAATAGTGCATTATACACAAAGGCTTTAAGTATGGTGTTACCAAAATTGTTTCTACAACTTTTTTCAGTGTAGAAACAACAAACGATGTGGATCCAGGAACATGTATCCTCAAGTTAATATTGCAATGAAACTGAAGTAACGACAGTTCCCTTTCAGTCGGTCACTCTCGACGTCACGTCGGATGACCGACGAATTGGGATCTCGCTTAGAGAGACCAATCTACTTCGAGTGTAAACTAAACGAGCCAATGCACATTGGCATGCGATTATTGCATCCAGCTGCTGCTGATCACAGCGTGAGTATAAGTAGGCAGCAGATGCAGCGCATATTCAGCTTTTCGCTTCGGAGCTGAGCGGTTCTATCGTTCTGCTCCTCGAGAGCACCGTCTACGAGACACGCCTACGCTTTGAAGTGGAACCCGTTCGTTGAGTGGTGTTCTTCTCACCGAGAAGACCCCCCGAAGATGCCCGATCAGAGTTGTGCTGTCCTTTTTTCAGCAAGGGTTGGAGCGAAGGCTGTCTCCGTCCACCCTTAAAGTGTTTGTCGCTGCAATCGCTGCTAACCACGACCCCGTAGAAGGGAGGTCGCTGGGCAATTCGTCGGTCATCCGACGTGACGTCTCCGTTCCCTCCTTCAGGGAACGAGGGTTACCATACGTAACCGAGACGATCTTTTTTGCATTGAAAAGGAAACATGTTGGGCAGGGACTTGTAAGAAAAGAGAGGGGTTTAAGCAGACTAAATCCAAAATATATCACCAGAGAGAAGTCTGTCATTTCACTGGAAAATCGAGTTATGACATTTTAATTAAAAAATTCCAAAAATTAAAACATGCATGAATGAATCGTTCACAATAAGACCGATAACGTGCATTTAGAAAATAGATAGAGTGAATTTTTATTTTAATGCCAACTTTAAACAGTTTCCTGCTTATAATTTTTTACTTCTGAAATGCAGGTGCCAGTTGGAGGGTTTATCTCTTTTGGAAACCATAGCTTTTACTTTTCATGTTGGCTAACCTTTCTTTGAACCGTTGCACAACTAATGGATATACGTTCTTTTTACCATAGCTAGGAGAAATCATCGTGATACTCTCATTACTACATTTTTTACCTTTCATGCCAGTAAGCAAAATGTCTACCTGTGACCTTTGATGTCTGTCAGAGTCTCGCAAGCAGAGCAATGCATGATTTTCTAGGGTATGCGATAATGGTCTCAGTTAAAGGCAACTGAATGGGCTAGAAAGTAAAAGATCCTGTGTTCACTTGAGGCACAGACAGAGCAGATGGACATGCTATTTGCGGGCTCATTAAGAAATACGGTCAGGAACTTCAGTAACAAAGACGATGACTGCTTGTGTCTTATTCATTTGTGGCCCTCAGAGGATTAAAGTGGCCACTTTTGAAGCTGTAATAGCCGATGGAAATAAATCACATTCAGTAACGGGCAGAATTTTCAAAAGACAAAACATTGATTAAGGCCATGTGGAGTAAGTTAAGTACAGTACAACTACTGAGATGTTAGACCTCCTTGACTCTGATAAGTTTGAGTTTCTCTTAATAACAAAACATACAGTATTCAGTGGATGAATGAATCTCTCTCTCTATATATACATACAATTAAAGTTATATACACTCTTAAAAATAAAGGTTTCCAAAGGGGGTTTTCTCGGCAATGCCATAGAAGAACCATTTTGATTTCCACAAAGAACCTTACGGTAATCAATTAAATTAAATTAAATTAAATTCAAGTTTATTTGTATAGCGCTTTTCACGATACAAATCGTTGCAAAGCAACTTTACAGCAAATTAAGTTTCTACAATATTTAGTGGTAGCTTATCAGTGGTGACTGTCAGTTAATGTACATATGGCAGAAATGTACGGAAAAATCAATTAAAGATGTAATCAAACAGACGATGAACACTATTAACAGCAATTATATGATGCAATCAAACTTATAGCAAAATGTGGTAGTTCTGTATGTTGTTTCTGTATGTATGTTGTTTTAATCAGTTCTTAAAATAAATTGTTTTCTTAGTCTGAATAACATTTTATTAATTTAAAGAACATTTTCCCTCTATTAAGCACCATTTATGCAATGGAAAGGTTGCATGGATGTTAAAAGTTCTTTATGGAACCATCAATGCTAATAAAGAACCCTTATTTTTAAGAGTCTATAATAAAAACTATAATGTGAAATAGATAAAAAAAAATATTTTGCATTAAGAAAATTAAGCCTATTTTTAGTATTGTTAAAATCTTTATTCTTTTTATGAAGAGATTATTTTCAAGCAATTAGCAGTCCCTTAATTTGTCTTTTTTGGTTTTGGGGTAAAATATGACCTTTTATGAAATAACTTGCAATAACAAGAATATAAAAGGAGTTTATTTCAAATTTCTTCAAACACTTTTTTTGTTTGACTGATAGCATGCTCCTTAATCTCAACCGAATTTCCATCACAATGAATTCCCCAGCTCCCAAAGAAACCCGCTTGTTAATTCCACACATTGACTTGAATGAACCTTTTGGTTTTTTTGCATGCTAAACGTCCTGTGTTTTAAATGACGGAGTGCAGTCTGGGTGGCTAGACGTTGTGTCTCCACAGCCCACATATCAACAGTAGCCTAATAAATATGAAGGACCCATTGTAGGGAAGGAGAAAAGGTCATATCCTCTTGGGAGGGTGGAAAGTCTCTCCCTCATTAAGTCTTTCTCCTCTACGTGATTCTCCTTTCCCAAAATGTCACTTTCTTCACCGAACCCCCTCCTCTGACATCCCATTCAATTAGGGCCAAATATTATGTGTTCATTTGAACGACTCAGATTGGCACAAGAGTATTTCTAACAAAATGACTTCACAGTAGGGCTTAGTGATCTTATGTGTGAAATACAGCTAGACATATTGTAATATTATAGTCAAAATGATTTTTGTTGGTCATATTTTTAATATTTCATCATACTATACTTACAGTCTAGTACATACTGTCCTTTTTTTACAAATATGGGTTATGTGAAGTATGCATCTAGATTTGTGATACAACGGCATTGCTATACAGTACAGGGAACCGTTTTTGTGAATATTAATATTTTAGCTTGTTTTTTGGTTTTTGAGGTTGTTTTAGCTTTTTTAATGCATAAAACATTATTTAAATAAGTGCTTGTTGATGCTTCATTCATGTGGAAATACAAATTGAATTTAGAAAAATGTATTGCATATATTCAGTGAATCTGAAATGACTTATTCTCAGTTTCAAGTTTCTTTCACTTTAGCTATAAACATGCATTTTAATCATGTTTAAGTCTGGATTTAATACGTTGGCTATATACAGTTCTCACTGAACTAATTATAATGCACTGCTGTCATGTAAAGCACTCTGGAGCCAATAACACAAAAAGTAAATAAATTTAGACAAAGAACAGTTACTGTAGATGCAGGTAATAGGACAGTTAGATGCATTAGCTGCCTTAGAAAGATGAGTAGCCTACATATTCTAAATATAACATGCATTATGGAATATTAAAAGCCAAAGAAGGGGTTTAGGTTGCAAGGACAGCAAAGAAAACCAAAAATACCTTTTCCAGATTTTGATCCTGAAGAATTTGTACAGGATTTTAAAAAAGTGACATACATTAGTGGATATAAAAAGAATGATGTTGTGTCATTTTTATAATTTTATTCATGATGTAATAGCTATTTATGGAAGGACTACTAGTAGGCTGAAGAAAATTAATGGTAATTAGAACAACTGTATCATATTATAATGTATTTTATTATGCTTTTATATATTCATATGTGTGACTATAAATAAAATGACCTCAAAATCAGTACTTTCAATTACAGTTATCTTCAGTATAAAACCCCTGAGATCCCCCACTGATCTTAAGAGCTTCTGCCCAGTGAAGCCTGATTTCTTTTTGTGGTCTTACTGATTTGTTGTTTCTTCTGGCAGATCACTTTACTCCATCCCGACCCTTATGTGGACTCACCAGAGAATGACATAACTGCTTTTTTTGGCTCTAAATGTTTTAGTCAGACTAGACAGACTCCATTCGGCAGATGCAGCATGTATTGTTCATCGAGACAACGGTGGCCGTAAAATGGTCTATTCTTATTGCGTCTATTTACAGTTAGTGTCCATGCATGTTACAGCGAATTTCTCAAACGTGAGCTGCTATTTTCTCAAACACCGCAGCCGTGAATGATATAAAGTGATATCATGGAGGGTTTTCTTTAAAATTTATGGACACTTAGGGCTGGATCATTAGTTAAAGACTGAAAGCTGTAATGGCCGTGAACATTGTTTGTTTCCAGTGACTGGCGCACCACCTGACTCCCAGAAGTCACGTATCGCATGCCGACCGGATTGGAACCGGCGATTTTGCAGCTCTTGCCATTTTTGTGCAAAATGTGCGTGAGATGGCCAGTGAACAGACTGTAAGCTGCCCACAGATTTGGATGTAGCTAAGTAGGAAGATTTTAGAGGCTGTGAAAGCTTTCCAAACATCCCCGTAAGATATGCAGAACACACAGCATTTAGCCTTTGCAGGTAATAAGCTAATAGCTGTGGTTGGGTACAGAGCAGGAATTCAGAGGGGTCTGTCCACTAATGTGATACTCTGCTTGGATTAATTGCTGCTTTTGTTAAAGGTTGAATGTTAAATGTTAAAAAAATGTCTTTTTTTTGTTATACCGCTTGGGAAGCACCCTGTCTTTCTTTGTGGTTTCAAAACATTAAAGGCGTTATACAGTATCATACATTTTTTTAAATCGATAAATTTTTTTTTTTTGAAAGATTCAGTTTACATTGTTAAGGCCCTTGGCATCTTTGAAAAGGAAAAAAAAGGGCTATCATAAGATTAAAATCATTAACGTCATACATTTTCCTTTTTATCTTTTTAATGAAAAAAAAAAGTGTCAAGAGTTCATTTTTGTTAAACGTCCCATCTGGGTTTCATTCCATGAATAAATTATCCGTTAAGAAGTACCTCATCATTTACTGATAAATGGCAGAATGTCTTGGGATCTTGTGCATCTTACGTGGTGCTTCTTCATGAAAAGACATTAAATGTTCTACTGTGACTTTGTAGAACAGTTTTTAAATATTGAATCATTGGTCTGAGACTCGATTTATACTGTATTTTATTATTGATGGTCTGCCCTGCTTGTCCTGTGTCATTTGGGACACCAGCTGAAAGGTGCATTCTGCCATGTTTTGCACCTAAATTTGGTTGTCAAGTAGCAGCAGCACAAACTGTTAAATGTAGAATATTTGTTTTTCCTCATGATGTGAACATATCATCTGGGTTTTATGTTGCTATTCCATGAACAGCCCTTAAATGAATTGTCCCCACCCCCAAAATAAAAATTTGTTGAAAATGTAGGCCTACTAAACCTCAGACCGTCCAAGAAGTAGATGAGTTTGTTTCTTTATAAGAACAGATTTGGAGAAATTTAGCATTACATCACTTGCTCACCAATTAGGGCTGCACAATTAATTGTATTTTAATCTCGATAACGATATCCACCTTTCTCGATTAATTTAAAAACAATCGTCACAATATTGGCCGGCTCGTTATTTATCCTGAAAACATGTTTTTAATTTGGCATTTGCATTATCTTGCATTGCTAACAAGTCTTCACTAGTCTCATACTTGTGGTAGCCAGATGTGAAGAGATTAAGTCCCAAAACAGAGCTTTTCTCCTTTAAAGGGGTCCTATTATGCTTTTTCACTTTTTCAACTGTAGTTAGTCTGTAATGTTGCTGTTTGAGCATAAAAAAGATCTGCAAAGTTACAAACCTCAAAGTCCACTTCAAAAGGAGATATTTTATTTAACAGAAATCACTTTTCAAAAACTATAACGAACGACTCGTTTGGACTACAACGCATATTTTCCGGGATTAGTGATATCACAAATATAGACGAATGGGACGAGACCTGGTTGAGCTGCACTAGAGAAGGCAACGAGTGTTATCACTATGTCGGAGACACGCTAGCTTGCAAGGCAGACGAACTTAGAGTGGTTACAATCATCCGGGTTTAAATCGCGCTCAAATTGATTTGATATTGACGCAATATTTACACTGAAACTCGCAGGCGGCTATAGTAAGGGGCAGGACATTTCCCGAGCAGGCGCCGAGTGCTGCCAATCACAACACACACTGGCCCAGCTAACCAATCACAGCACATTTCGTATTTCAGAAGGCGGGCCTTCATTTGATACAGGAACTATTCGAGCCGTTCATGCCAGACTAGGGAGAGAGGTGTTGTAATAATGTAAAATATGTGAAAAATAATGTGTTTTTCGAACAACCTAGTATGAGAGCCTGTTCTAGTACACGCCCAAAACAAAATAAAGACTTTATAAAAGAGCATAATAGGACCCCTTTAAGGATACACTTTCTGCCCGGTATTTTACTTAATCTGTGCAATCTGGCAACCCCGTGTGCGCTCACTGATGGCGGAACAAGTGCTGATGGTAAGAAAACATACATGTACTGGAGTTTAGCGATCTCTCCACAGCGATATCCTGCTTACATGAAAGTGTCATACAGCCAATGTGTGTTTTTTTTCACAAGCCATTTGTGCTGCTTGTGTAACCAAATCTGCCATGATCAAACTTTCACCGAGTTTCAATAATGGATCTATTGTGTTAACTTTGAGGAATAAATGCGCTTTTGCTACCTGTGGCAATACAATGGGGAAAAATTTACATAAATTGCAATTATTTTAAGTTATATTAGGAGTTTCTAAAGTTTTTTACCAGTTTTCATAATGTTAATCAGTTGAAAACGGCATGGCAATGTTATCAGTGTGTATTAACGATCTTTGAGCAAATTTACTGCACGATCAGAATGTATTGTCTTATTTGCGAACAAAACAAACTGTCACTTAGAAAATCTAATGAGAATACAGATTACAAAACACTAACCAAAACCTTGAGTTTTGTATTATCATAGTTGTTTAAATTAAGTCAGTGTATATGTAGTCAGTGGAGGTTGGTTAAAGGGCACATTAAATGTTATTGCATTTACCCTTTTGATACAATAATCGTTATTAATAACCGTGATTATAATTTTTATCAAAATAATCGTGATTATCAGTTTAACCATTATCGTGCAGCCCTATCACCAATTAATCCTCTGCAGTGAATGTGTGCCGTCAGAATGAGAGTCCAAACAGCTGATAAAAACATAATCCACAAGTAATCCACACCACTCCAGTCCATCAATTAGCATCTTATGAAGTGAAAAACGGTGTGGTTGTAATAAATAAATACTTCATTAATACCGTTATTTAACTTCAAACCCTTACTCCCAGCTAAAATAAAAGTCCAATATCAATAATATTGTTTTCTCTTTTCTCGATCAGGAGAGAAAGATGCACTCATCAAGCACAATTTACCAGTGAAAATAGTCCAAAACAGGTCTGAATAAAATATGTTGGTGGATATGTGAGAGGACAACAGTGGATGGAATTTTTTTACTGGAGGAAGTGTTAGTATGGATTATGGACTCGTATTTTGGCTGGAAGTTAAAATGTCTTGATGGATTTCTTTCTTACAAAAACGCAGATTTTCACATTACAAAACATTAATAGATGGACTGGAGTGGTGTTGTCACGTAGCTGCAGCAAGGAAGACTAAGATGAGACGAATAATCCACTTTTAGAATTTAATAAGGAACTCAAAGAAGATATTTGCTCACAGGCGTAATATAAACATCAATACATGCAATAACCAACACCTTAATGGGGGAAACACAGGAACTAAAATAGGAGTGTAGATGAGGGCAGAACAGGTGATACAGGTTAACTAATTGTTAGATAATGAGCAAAGGAACTAATGAACACAGGAACATGACCAAATAAGAAAAAACAGGAACATAAACGTGACATATTGCCCCCCTCCCGGAAGGTGCGTCCCGCGCCGTAACAGTTCCAATGCCCGGGGGGATTCTGGAGGGTGCTCTGGAGGAGCGGGCACTGGAGGGCGCTCTGGAGGAGCGGGTTCAGGTGGCCGCTCTGGAGGGCGCTCTGGAGGAGCGGAGTCATGAGACTCAGGAGGGCTGGACGGGACCAGCGGAGGCGAAGGAGACTCATGAGACAATGGAGCGCTGGACAGGACCAGCGGAGATGGAGACTCAGGAGACGATGGAGAGCTGGATGGGACCAGCGGAGGCCGAAAAAAAAGGGAATTTACCTCCTCATAGTACAAGAGATTCCCAGCAGTGGCGGGAGTGTGGGTGGGGCTTCCTTCCATGCCCTCAAACTCCACAAGTACTCCCTCGGCGATGGGCATAATTGCCGATTCACGCACCTGGTCAGACAATAAACTGGGCTCTTTCTCCGGGGCGGAAAACGGCTCAGCAGGGCTTGCTGGCTCTTTCTCCGCGACTTGCGCAGGCTCCGTGTCTGCGGTGGAATCAGGCTGGTCTGCCTGGCTGGATGTTGGCTGACTGGGCGATGGGTAAGGGGGAGGCGTGCTGGCAGGCTTCGCGAAGCCGATGGTGAATGGCGAGTTGTTGTTTATCAGCACCCACTCCACACATGCAGCGAAATCAAACCGAGGACGGCTCCCTCGCAGGTTTGTGCGGGACCACAGAGTGAGCGGTCCGGGTAGTTTGTTAGGTTCGCCAGTTCGATAAAGTCCCTGGTGTGGACTTCCAGGGTGCGATCCCTCTGCTCCAGGCATAATAACTGGACTGCTGGAAGGTCCATGGTGATGGAGGGAATAAACAAACAAAAGAAAATGCAGCGAAATAAAACACCGTTTTTGGTCGGTTATTTTGTCACATAGCTGCAGCAAGGAAGACTAAGATGAGGCGAATAATCCACTTTTAGAATTTAATAAGAAACTCGAAGGTATTTGCTCACAGGCGTAACATAAACATCAATACATGCAATCACCGACACCTTAATGGAGGAAACACAGGAACTAAAATAGGAGTGTAGATGAGGGCATGAGAGAAGGCGTTACAGGTTAACTAATTATTAGACAATGAGCAAAGGAACTAATGAACAACAGGAACCTGACCAAATAAGGAAAAACAGGAACATAAACATAACAGGTGTGGATTACTTGTGGATTATTGTGATGTTTTTATCAGCTGTTTGGACTCTCATTCTGACGGCACCCATTCACTACAGAGGATCCAATGGTGAGCAAGAAATGTAATGCTAAATTTCCACATCTGTTCCAATAAAGAAACAAACCTACCCATATCTTGGATGGCCTGAGGGTGAATGCATTTTTTAACCAAATAGGTATAGCTGATATGGGTGGTCGTATCTTTTTTTTTTCGACCTGATGAATTCACAATGAGCCTTTATAATAATAAGAAAATAGCGTTTAATAAATATTACATTATATTATATTATTTTTCTTATCACAAGAGCATAGTTCTCCTTTACCAGGTAGCTTTAATGCTGGAATCTGTCAGTGGAAGCCAAAGATGATCTATAGTGAGTCACTATAATTGCAATATGGCAGATATATGGCACACAAGTCATATTGTTTTCTCTGCGGGCTTAAACTAATATAATTTTTTCCCCTTAAGATTTCTGTCTTTTAAATAAGATTAGGGCGCATTGATCCACCCCAGCTCACGTGCTCCGCTCAGTCAGCAGCTTAGATTTTGACAGGCAGTTACGGGCTCTGGGTCTGACAACGTGTGTACACAGGTAAAGACAGCCTCTCCAAGTCGCTGTCACTCATTCCCGTCCAAAGCGTTTTATCACAGCCGCGAGCTCAAGCTCATCACTGTCGGCTCAAACTCCGGGGGATTGTGGGAAGATGTCTTCCATTCACATCCTGTCCACTCACCGTTGGGGTCATCTTGTTTTAGCCTGCTTTCTCAACAACAGCTGATAGTTGATTCTGCAGCACAGAACAGGATGTGTTTCATTCCAGACGATGAAAAAAAAAAAGTTTGTTGGTGTACTCAACATTGTTTGTTCTCAGTTGGGTGGCCTGTTTAACAGAATTGCAGAAAAATGTGAACAAAACCTGAACTCACTGTGACATTTCTTCAAGTTGTTGTTTCTGAGGTGTTTCAGGCAGTGAGCTAAGTTGTTTACATGACTGGTTCAGTGCTGCAAATTTGCACATATAATTACATTTTTATTTCCATTTTAGTTTTTTCCCGCAGTAACTGTGAGTTTCTCTGCGTATAAGAAACAATCACATTTTTATCGAATTACAGGGTGCAGCTGCATTCGTCTTCACTGTTTCTGAATAATTTCACTTTCCTGAACATGCAAGCTGAAATTTAAGAAATAAATGAAAAAGTTAAGTCTAAAACCGATATTTAAATATAAATGTGAAGCTGAAGCAATATGCATGAACCATTATGACATGCAAGCTTACCGGTTACACTTTAAGATTTAGATTGCCCTCCCTTTAATTATAAAACTAATTATAATCAATTAATAAAAATGAATGAATTTGCACATATATTATGGTTGAGTTAAATCTAAAAGTATTGGAAATTTATTTGCAGCATGCAGTACTGTACAAGTGCAGGTTTCATGCACAATATTATGCTCACGCTGTGCATGTATCTGACTGATCTAATTTAAACCCACAGAGGCCTAACAGGCCAGAGCTCTCCTGTCAGGTTAGGCCTCCAGACAGTAGGACACTGGCATTGTCAAATCTCACAGTTTTTTTTTTGTTTTGCCATATCGGTCAGCTTGGCAGAGATGATGTTAATAGCTAAAAGAGGAAACGTCTCAGTTACGTATGTAAGGAGGGAACGGAGATGTCACGTCGTGACTGACGAATTGGGAGAGAGACCAGTCTACTTCGAGTGTAACTAAACGAGCCAATGCACATTGGCATGCAATTATTGCATCCAGCTGCCG
>NW_015555782.1:500075-507639 GCF_001515605.1 Sinocyclocheilus anshuiensis | reverse complement strand
TTCGAGTGTAACTAAACGAGCCAATGCACATTGGCATGCAATTATTGCATCCAGCTGCCGCTGATCACAGCGTGAGCATAAAAAGGCAGCTGGTGCAATGCATACCAGGTTTTTGCTGAGGAGCCGAGCCGGTGACCCGGCTGCTCAGCGGTGGTACAGCAGCCGTGGCGACGGGACGTGACGTCTCCATTCCCTCCTTCAGGGAATGAGCGTTACATACGTAACCGAGACGTTCCCTTTCAGTCGGTCATTACAAGTCACGTCGTGACTGACGAATTGGCATTCCCTACCAAAGCGCCATGGATGCTGCCATGGTGTAGAGGGAGAAGAGCAGTGGAGAGAGAACACAACCCTAAAGAGCTCCAGTGCTGATGATACGGGTGCTGGATGTGTATTTTCCCAGCCTCACTAGCTGCTGCCTGTCTGTCAGGAAGCTGTTGATCCACTGACAGACGGAGGTGGGCACGGAGAGCTGAGTTAGTTTGGGCAGGAGGAGGTTTGGGATGATGGTGTTAAAGGCCGAGCTGAAGTCCACAAACAGGATCCTCACATAAGACCCTGGTCTGTCTAGATGTTGCAGAACAATGCAGTCCCATGTTGACTGCATCATCCCATGTTGACTGCATATCCCACCACTATTCATCCTTTATAGCCCACAGCTGACTTCTAGATTTTTTTTTTTTGTGCCAGACAGCAAGTCACAAGAAGCCTTTACAGTGATTTTTCCTAGGGTGACCATACATCCTCTTTTTCCTAGACATGTTCTGGCCAGAATAAATTGCCTAAGATATCCAGGCTTTTGTTTTTTTTCCTGTTGACATGCTCTATATAGTCCTAAATTATATGTATGTGTATTTGCATTGATTTGATTAGATCCCACCTTCTTGCCTGCCACAATTGGTCAATTATGTAAAATGTTTGCAAGCTATTGGTCAAACTACCTTTCAGTCATTACCTTTGGCAAGTATGAAAACAAAGCCAAAACTGGGACATTTTTAGAAATCCAGGCCTGGACATGTCTGGGAAAAAGACGACATGGTCACTCTAATTTTACCATTACTATTTTTCCTAATTCTACCATGATTAAGCCTTAACTGTGGTGAAATCACTTACTATTAATAATAACAATAAACATTTCTTGTTTAAAACAATAGATGAATGTAGAACATTAGCATAACTGTATGTTGTTAACAAGTGCCAAGCAACATAGCACACTATATGTATACATGTACTGTATATATACACATGTATATATGTATACACAGTTATTAAAAATAAATTAGTACTTTTATTAATTTCATTAAATATGCATTAAATGAATGAAAAGAGCCAGTAAAGACATGTATAAGGTTACAAGAAAATTCTGATAAATTCAGCTTTTTTGAGCTTTCTATTCTTCCTGAGTAGGAAGAATAGCTACTTTTTAAAGAATTCTGAAAAAAGATCATAACGATTACCAGAACACAACTGTTTTAGACATTGATAATAATAAGAAATGTGTCTTGAGCAACAAATCAGTATATCAGAATGATTTCTGAAGGATCATGTGAGACTGGAGACTGGAGTAATGATGCTGTAAATTCAGCTTTGCATCACAGGAATAAATTACATTTTAAAACATATTCAAATAGAAAACAGTGGAACAGTTAAATTGTCATAATATTTCACAATATTACTGTTTTTATTGTATTTTGAACAAATAAGCAGCCTTGTTGATATAAGAGTATAGTGTTAAAGGGGTCATATGATGCGATTTCAATTTTTCCTTTCGGTATTCGGCCAATCACAACGCACTGGATAGCTGGCCAATCACAGCACACCTCGCTTTTTCAGACCGATGAGCTTTGTAAAAATCGACGCGTTTCAGAAAGACGGGGCATAGAGGAGAAACAATAATGTACAGTATGTGGAAAATAATGTGTTTTTTTTTTAACCTTAAACCACATAAACACATTTCATTACACCAAATACACAAAATAATGTTATTTTTAGCAGCATCATATGACCCCTTTAAGTAACTCTTTCCATACTTCTGGTTGATCTCACTGATATAGTGCGTCCAATTATGTGAGGAAAACCAAATCTCTAGCCGATCGACCAGATCAAGGCAGCCCACTGATTGAGTTTTGCAGGGGCGTGCAGCTTTGCTCCAAACACCGTAACCCTGTGCCAGTTCAACATTGCCATCTGCCCTTGTCTCTCAACTCATCAGAGCAGCTGAAGGTGGCGGGCCCAGGTGCCAGGGCACGGCGGCTCCGTGGATGACAGCTTTGCCAGCGTTCTGCCACGCCTGGGCACAGTGACAGTTCAGCATTCATTAGTGCCCCTCACACCTCTGTCGTTCACGGGACCCTCTAGTATCTGTCCTGACCCGCTTTGCCCTTATCGGTGCATTTGAAGGTATAAAATAGGGTTGGGCTGTATCACAGTATAGACCAGGCTATGAAAAGAATCAACTGCCAGATACCGTTCAAAGGTTTGGAATTGATATGATTTTTAAAATGTTTTTAAATGAAGTTTCTTAATGCTCACCAAGGCTGCATTTATTTGATCAAAATACTGTAAAAACAGTAATATTTTAAAATATTGTTACAGTTTAAAATAGCAGTTTTATACTTTAATATATTTTAAAATGAATTTTACTTAAGTCTTCAGTGTATTTAGTGCCAGTTAATTTAATGCATCCTTGGTGTAAAATAAATAAATAAATAAATATAGAGCAGGACATATTACAAACAGTTTAAAGTGAACATTTTTTCCTGCTAAAATAACTATTGTGATGTGTGCCGTTACAGTGATATAAAATGAAAGTTTTAGTCCAGAGTGACGTGACGTGACATGTGGCCAAGTATGGTTACCCATAATGCTCTGCATTTAACCCATCCTTAGTGCACACACACAGTAGTGTAGTTCACTCCCCCCACCTACAATTCCTGTCGGTACGAGGCTCAAACCCACAACCTTTGGGTTACGAGTCCGACTCTCTAACCATTAGGCCACGACTTCCCCTCTGGAAACAATCTATATAACATGTACCAGTCCTTGTTAGTATGGCTCATGAATACTAATCAGGTGACATTGGCCCAATAGTCATAAATTATTTTCTGAAACGCTGCTTACACTGCAAAAAAATCAGTACATTTGTCTTGTATTCCTGTAAAAATATCTAAACATATTTAGAACAAAATTAATTTGTGAGAATCGAAATTGTTATGATGATATTACAGCCTATTTTAGAAAGTATTTAAATTATTTGAATTCTTACCTCATTGGCAAATTGTTTTTATGCTTTAAGCATAAACCTCACAAGATTATAATTTATGCTTAAAACAAGAGAAAGCAATTTGCAAATAAACTTGGAAAATACGTTTTTATATATATTTTTTTCTGTATTAAGGATGTTTCAGTGTTTTGCATCAATGCTAGAGGTTTTCAGAGTTTGGTCTTAAAGCTTCAGTGTTTTCGTTTGCACTTTGGCTAAGCAAAACTAAGCTCTTAAATTATAATGACCATTGCACAAAAAGTTGGAGGGGCAAAAAGCCTATTTACGCCCAGTTATAAAAGTTGCTGCAGTCTTGGTCTTACCACCCACCGCTAGCACCAAAAAAGCAGAACACATTTTAGCAAAGTGTTGATTCCTTTGTAGGCCTTTGGGGAAAGTGAACAGGTGACTTTTATAGACAATGCTTTTGCTACTGGTGACGGCTGATGAGACTCCGAATGGATTTGTGAGTGTAATAGGAGAGCTATTGAAGGAGACAGCAGAGAGATAGTTTTACCTGCTGGGTGCAGAGACCACCCGGAGGAATTGAAACACAGGCGATGCTTTATTTGGTCTGGCTGCAGTAGCAGCAGATCTTTCATGTCCCAAGTGTTTTTGTTCCTCATCCCTCCTTTTTCCCCCCACCTGAGCTTATATTTCCTCTCTTTTCAAGCATCCCCTGCCAGGATTATGCCTGAAAGCATGATGTCCCATCTCATGAATCTATTTCCTCTACTCATTGTGCAATCACTGAAAACCAGCGTCATCAAAGCCAGACAATCAAAGGGGACAGTATTTGAAAAGCCATTTGCGGGGCAGTGCGCCTTGTGCAATGCAATCCTCTCAGTTTTCTAGTTCGGAGACTTGCAATATGTTACATTTAAAGTACCTTTTTTGTTTTCCCATTTTTTGATGCAACAGAGCGTGCAAACACTGATGAGATGAGTCTGTTATTTCATGATAGTTTACACAGCACCGGTGCATATTACTGATTTGGTCTTTTAAAAAAGGCTTTTTTGACAGCAAAGAGCAATTGGACAGCAGTTACACCAAACAAGGCATTAATGGAGCCATTTTAAACTATTATAACTATTAAACTATGCCTTTCTATGCAACTTCTCAGTAATTAACGTGAGCGTGTTGACATGAAAAGAACACATTCTGTTAACAGCACCCACTTGTGTCTGGGAAAATATTTCTATTGTGGTTCCTTTTGTTACGTATAAGGGTTGAAAACATTTATTCCTTTGAGTGTCTTAATATTAGTGAGTTTGGTGAGCCATTATGATAATTAGGGATGCACCGTTCATGATTTTTCCAATTTTGCAAGCAATTGGGCCAATTCCGATACTGACTGCAATTTTTTTCTTTGTTAAAGCAAGAAACAAGAAAGAATGAAACAAGCTGAACTGACCTTAAACAAAAAAATATCTGTAGCGATTTGAAATGACAGGCAACTATCATTTGCATTTTAGTCACAATCCAGATTAATCAAGGATCAGCCATAATAAAACAATGTTTGGAGCAAAAACTCGGAATACTGTTCACCAACAGTATGAATATTTTGAATTCTCTTCTGCTCGCCACACCTGCATTTATTTGATCCAAATACAGCAAAAGCAGTAATGTTGTGAAATATTTGTACTTTATTTAATTTAAAATAACTGCTTTCTATTTGAATATATTTAAAAATGTAATTTCACATAAAATGTGGATTATGGATCCAATAATTGCAGGCTTGGTGAGCAGAAGAGAATTCTTTAAAAACATTAAAAATCTTACGGTTCATAAACTTTTGACTGGTAGTGTATATATTTTTTCATTTTAGTTAGATGTCACTTTAATGTTTTGTGATTTGGAATACTGTATGAAGTCTTTGAAACTCAAAAACTGCCAAAGTTTTGCCATTAAAGAAGTATTGACATTGACAGTAAAGAGGATCTTTAACTATTTCCGATCAGCATAAATTCAAGATTGGAGTGGCCAAACGTTTTAGGGCTCGTAAGCGGTTTTAAATTTAAAGCAGGTATCTGCAGTTATGAATAATAGACGGCAGCATGACTCAGCCTCGTGAAGAGAGAGGAAACTGAACAGGGTGGGTGGCACGCTGCATCTCTGACAACACCGCTCTTAAAAGTTAGCTTTAGCCAAGCCAAAAACAGACACTGGCAGAGCTCCATCTCAGCCCTTGAACCAGAGCTGAGCAATTAAGCTCCCGGTTGGTGTTTTTTTTTCCCAAGCATGTCATTCCAGGGATTTTTTTAAAATAAAAAGAGAAATATTCAGCCAGTCTTTAAATGTGCACAGCTTAACTCCGTTTATGACTCAGTGTGTGCTTACACAGTCTGTAACCTTTTTGTGATGGATTGATTGATTTGAGGAGCTTTGTACAGAGCTTCATGCGGATGTATTGCCTGCTAGATGTTAAAAGGTCGCTTTCTGAGGAAAAAGAGCTTGTCAAATGAATCATAAATTGTGCATAGCTGTAAAAGGTAGCCTACGTACTGTATAACTCAGCTTCCTTCACACTGTAAAAAATTTCAAGCCGTTTCAACTAATTATTATTTAGTTCCACAGAAATTTTACGTTCAGTCAATTTCTGTCTTCAAAGTGTTGCCTGAATTGTTATTTTTTAGTTGGCTCAACCTTTACTGAAATAGTTTTATAGTCCATTCAACTAAAATTATTTAATTGGTCAAACATTTAGAAAACTACAGCAAATTGTGTCAATTGGGCAACATAAGAAATTGCTGTGGAACTAGTTATATTTTATATCGAGTTAAAAAAATTATTATCTGGTGTCTATCAATCACTAAAACACACACAATACAACACCTAATAGCCTTTATTTAATAACAATCTGCATTTACTGAAAGAAGATTTTTAGGTGAAAACATTGTCTTTGAAAACATTGCAATTCATAAACTGCACGTCTCTGGTTGCCGACTTTTGAGAGTCAAATAAACATATACAGACAAGACCAAATTACCAAAGGCTCCTGAGGACACATTGAGGACTTATGAAACTAAACAATCAAAAACCGGCAGCCACAGTTAAACAAAATGTTTGCAAACAAACATTTACAAATATTACTACTGTTCACAATTACATCTTTAAAATGAGGCAGAAAAAAATGTATGAACCAGGTGTTACAGTTCAACTGAACTGAGTCAAGTAAAGTCCAGTCACTGTATTTACATAGTGCTTTTTACACTACGGATTGTGTCAAAGCAGCTTTATTAAACAGAAAAATGTGTGTCGAAGGAACCAAAACTCCATCGTTCTTCTCTGGCCAGATGAATCCAGCAGTTTAATTGCAGGCTGCAACACAGGTCAGATTGTGCAGAGGACTGGTCTGGTTCCTGTGGTCTTGTCCTGATGGCCGTCTAAGTGACGAGGTCTTCAGAGGGGATCTGTCTCTGGGGCTCATCCAGTTGTCCTGGTCTCCGCTGACATTCAGGGCTGTCGAGGGCGTCTCTAGGTGCTGATCCACTATCTGGACTGCAGACGGCCTGGATCCGGGTGACAGCAGTGACCATCTGATCAGGATACAGACTGGATCTGGTGGCTACGGTGACCTCGGAATAAGAATGAGACAGTCTAATATTAGCGTAGATGCCACTGAGAACAATAAAGCACATTTTAATTGTAGTAAACACTCTAAAATTTTACACATATTACCTTAAGTCTTAGTGTTGAAAGTAGACACACACTATGTAGTTGCAGTGTAGCGGTCTGATCACATGGCAGTGTTTGGAGCCTTGGAAGAAGTGACTGGCCAGCATCTGAAAATTTGCAATGATGAGAAAGCACCAATGAAACCTTTGGCCACACCCTGATGGAGAAATAAAAGTAAAATTTATCTCAAAAAAATTAAATTATGCCTTTTAAATCATTTTAGCGTCAGGGGACGAAGGTCAACAGACTGTAGCGGCTCAAAGGGAGGGCCGCATCACGTAACTGTAAGAGTAAATAATAATTATAATAATGATGATAATAATAATAATAATAATAACAACAACTATGCACCCGTTTGTAAGGAAGCTTGTAAATGAACTAATTTCTCTATCCAATGCTGTCACGTCATGTGTCAAAAGAACGAACGATTCGAAAGACTTGAGAGATGAACTATTCAATTCTCTTTCCGGCTCAGACTGCATTGGTTAAGCTTATGGGCAAACCCGAAGACTTGTCAGATAAGAAGTGAGGTGAGCTAATCATAGACTGACGACCCAGGTAAACAATGAATTAATCTTTTCTGTTTCTTATAGCATTATAGTTTTGTATTGTTTGTAGTGTGAT
>NW_015555782.1:499479-499752 GCF_001515605.1 Sinocyclocheilus anshuiensis | reverse complement strand
ATGGTGATGTTTTAGTGATGGGTCGTTCTTGAATGATTCATTCATTTTGAACGAATCTTTAATGTGACTCTGGAAGAACGAGTCGTCTCGGGGAGTGATTAGTTCAGTTGCAAATGCGCAACATCCTATAGGTTCTGTACTGGAATTAGTCAAGTAGTTCACCTGTTTCGAATCTTCGGGTTTTTCGAGTCGTTCTAGAGTCTTCAGGTTTGAGTCGTTCGTTCATCACGTGACAGCCCCATAAGCTTAACCAATGCAGTCTGAGCCGGAAAG
>NW_015555782.1:498044-499017 GCF_001515605.1 Sinocyclocheilus anshuiensis | reverse complement strand
ACCACATTTAGTGTTATGGAAAAGAACCATCATGACAGAAATTCACACATTTATAAACTGTAAGAAATAAAAAGCTACAATTTGAGACCAGAAACGCATCACGTAACTGTAAGAGTAAATACTAATTATAATAATGTTAATAATAATAATAATAATAATAATAATAATAATTATATGGGTTGTTGACGTGACATGGCATTTTCACTGTCCCACAGGAGATAAAAATTAATATAATTAATATTGTCGTTATTTAAAATGCTGTAAATTGTTAAACATTTCTTCGTCCTACATGGAACTGTTGTTTAAAAAGTTGCAGTGTTATTCGATTTTTTTAATTTTTGAGCCAAATGTCAAAATTGTCCTATGGTGTGACTGTCCCAAGCATAGTTCAGTAAATTACAACTTTTATAAATTAAAAAGAAAAGCATAAACATGTTAATAAATACGCCCGGCATAATTGTACAAGTGTCTATTTTAGTAAATGGCAATAATTTTTTTCATCTATATGTTTCTGAAAGTGTAGGAACTTAATACATTTTGTCTCTGAAAACCATGTCCTATGGTGTGACACCATATCCTGATTTTAAATCAGCCAATTCCAGAAAAAAATTAAATTAGTTGAAGGACCTCATTCATGATTATGTTACTGAAGCCCCCTGTGAAGCCCATGACGTGCACATGGTCAATTTTTGTCTCAGAATTGTTCAAATATTTAACTTTTTTGGAACCGCTACAAAAGTGTTAAGTTTTGTTGTCCTTTGGTGTGACACCCCTAAATTACATTTTTTTACTTTTTACTACATAATCATGGAAAATTATGCAAATGTTTCTTGCTAACTGCTAAAGACAAGTTAGCTCGGAATAGCAAGGTCATTAATTGACACAAAAGGCTGAAACGTCCTTTGGTGTGACAGATAATGTCCACCAGTGTGACGCCTTTACTGTCACACCACAGGACAAAGATGTCACACCA
>NW_015555782.1:496897-497320 GCF_001515605.1 Sinocyclocheilus anshuiensis | reverse complement strand
CAGAATGAGAGTCCAAACAGCTGATAAAAACATCACAGTAATCCACAAGTAATCCACACCACTCCAATCCATCAATTAACGTCTTTTGAAGTGAAAAGCTGCATGTTTGTAAAGAAAATACATTTTCAACTTCAAACCATTGCTTCTGGCCTAACTATGAGGCCATAATCCATAATAACACTTCATCCAGTGAGAAAGTCCATCTCTTGTTGTCCTCTTAAATCATCAAAATTCACCAACATATTTGTTTAGATCTGTTTTGGACTGGTTTTGCTTGTAAACTGTACTTGATCTGTGCATATTTCTCTCCTGATTCAGATGAGACGACTTTTTAAAAATGCTAAATACTAAATACTAATTATAATAATGTTAATAATAATAATAATAATAATAATAATAATAATAACAACCACCCGTTTGTAA
>NW_015555782.1:493914-496718 GCF_001515605.1 Sinocyclocheilus anshuiensis | reverse complement strand
GTAAACAATGAATTAATCTTTTCTGTTTCTTATAGCATTATAGTTTTGTATTGTTTGTAGTGTGATCAATGTTTGAGTAAGTAGTAGACGTGTTAGGGAAGTAACACGTAACATTTTAATTATATTTCGCTAAAATGAACGAAATGATCCAAATGACTAGAAAAAAGATTAGTTCATTTTGCTGAACGAGACTCAAAGGTCCGAGCCGGTAAAATGATCCGAACTTCCCATCACTAGGGCCTATATTTGAGGCCCGTGCAGCGCTCCAGTCCAGACTGACTTAATGCAGGTGACTTTTTATGAATGGACGAACATTAGACACAATATGATTGTTTTTAACGGTTGAACGAAGGGCATTTCTGGAGTAAAAGTCTCTTTCTGCACTGACCACACACGTGTTATTTAAGTAAATCACTCCAGCGCTGTTCATACGAGAAGCCTGTTGTTAAAAAAGCTGCAGAGTTATTAGATTTTTTACATTTTTGAGCCAAATGTCAAAATTGTCCTATGGTGTGACTGTCCCAAGCATAGTTCAGTAAATTACAACTTTTATAAATTAAAAAGAAAAGCATAAACATGTTAATAAATACGCCCGGCATAATTGTACAAGTGTCTATTTTAGTAAATGGCAATAATTTTTTTCATCTATATGTTTCTGAAAGTGTAGGAACTTAATACATTTTGTCTCTGAAAACCATGTCCTATGGTGTGACACCATATCCTGATTTTATTAGTTCATTTTGCTGAACGAGACTCAAAGGTCCGAGTCGGTAAAATGATCCGAACTTCCCATCACTAATGGTCTCTTTACCAGTGCAGGGACTCGTGTGCACGATCTAGTGATTCACTACCTAGGGAACTGACTGAGACGCAGTCTGCTTTGATAACAGCCTTGTGAAAGGATTCAGTTGTTTATTCTTGTTCGGAACGACGAATTCCTCTCCGAAGCGACCTTCACGAGACCAGAAACGTCGTGTAATCTGCCCAGTTTGAAAAGAGCCTGGTTGTTAGTCATGTTTAATGTCGACTTTTAAAAGAAGGAGTCACCTGTTTATCCGCCAGGTAAATGAGACAGTGGCTAAATGAAAACAGCACAGACATATTTTTTAAGTATTCATAATATATATTTTGTGGTTCTTTACAGGAAGTCAGGAGGAAAAATGGCAGCTTCAGATCTTGGCAAAGGGTAGAGTAAGCTGCCCAAAATGCAAAAGTGTTGGAAGAAAGACAGTGGATGGGTTAAAGAAGCACCTGGAAACCTGCAAGTTGGTATGTGCATATGGGTTGTTGACGTGACATGGCACTTTCACTGTCCCACAAGATTAAAATTAATATCATTAATATTGTCGTTATTTAAAATGCAGTAAATCATTATATATTTCTTTGCCCTACATGGACCTGTTGTTATAAAAGCTGCAGTGTTATTACATTTTTTACATTTTTGAGCCAAATCTCAAAATTGTCCTATGGTGTGACTGTCTAAAGCATGGTTCAGTAAATTACAACTTTTATAAATTAAAAAGAAAAACATAAAAATGTTAATAAATACCTCCGGCATAATTGTACAAGTGTCTATTTTAGTAAATGGCAATAATTCTTTTCATCCATATATTTTTGAAAGTGTAGGAACTTAATACATTTTGTCTCTGAAAACCATGTCCTATGGTGTGACACCATATCCTGAATTTAAATCGGCCAATTCCAGAGAAAACGTCTCAGGTTACGCATGTAACCATGGTTACCTGAGAATAGGGAACGAGACGCTGCGTCCTCTAGAGGGCACTAGGGGAACGCCTCCAACGTGACCGGTGTCTGAAGCATGAATGAATATTGCTGAACGAGACTCAAAGGTCCGAGTCGGTAAAATGATCCGAACTTCCCATCACTAATGGTCTCTTTACCAGTGCAGGGACTCGTGTGCACGATCTAGTGATTCACTACCTAGGGAACTGACTGAGACGCAGTCTGCTTTGATAACAGCCTTGTGAAAGGATTCAGTTGTTTATTCTTGTTCGGAACGACGAATTCCTCTCCGAAGCGACCTTCACGAGACCAGAAACGTCGTGTAATCTGCCCAGTTTGAAAAGAGCCTGGTTGTTAGTCATGTTTAATGTCGTCTTTTAACTTCACGGGACAATTGCAAAAGTTTGCACATGCAAAAACCCATTCAACACGCCCATGTTAACTTCAAATAAGCGTCGTAGTAAGCATCAATGGCTTATAAAAGAGAGAGAGACCGCGTGATCTCTTCATATCTTTTAACGTCACGGAAACACAAAAATATCATACAACACGCCAAAATTAAACCTCAAATTCATTATAGTAACACAGCTTTTGACATTAAGTGTTTTATGGATTAAACATGCAAATTCAGTTCCACTCACCTGACGCGTGAACTTGACATACATTTAACATAGCCTAAATAGTAATTTTTCTTTGGACACACGACTTATAAAACACTTCTAAATATCCACTCAAAAACATCGGATATGCTGTATGTTTTTGTCGATAAATTTATTTTTAAAAAATAAGCATGGCAATGGGACGCAGCGTTTCGTTCCCTATTCTCAGGGAACCATGGTTACATGAGTAACCTGAGACGTTCCCTTTCGAAAGGGAACTCCATGCTGTGTCCTCTAGAGGGCGCTAGGGGAATGGTATACCAACGCTGCCATGCTGAGGGATGAGTACCCAAATAACTGGATTCCCTAAGTCAAAGACTCAAGGAACATCATCCCTGCCCCAGCCAAATCGCTTTTGCCAGAACCCGAGCCACAAACCTCTACAGGCAGGCTCAATGCTCG
>NW_015555782.1:487847-490362 GCF_001515605.1 Sinocyclocheilus anshuiensis | reverse complement strand
CATTCCTGCCTGCGTCTACTTCAGACAAAGAAGTGGATGACATTTTCCGCAGGTGCTCTTTTATACCCGCACTCACTTAATTGTTTACCTCATAGGCTGCCGCCTGCCAATGTCAAGTTCATTTTCGTTTTTTTCATTCATGCTTCAGACACCGGTCACATTGAAGACGTTCCCCTAGCACCCTCTAGAGGACGCAGCGTCTCATTCCCTATTCTCAGGGAACCATGGTTACATGCGTAACCTGAGACATTCCCTTTCGAAAGGGAACTCCACGCTGCGTCCTCTAGAGGACGCTAGGGGAACGGTATACCAACGCTGCCATGCTGAGGGATGAGTGCCCAAATAACTGGATTCCCTAAGTCAAAGACTCAAGGAACATCATCCCTGCCCCAGCCAAATCGCTTTTGCCAGAACCCGAGCCACAAACCTCTACAGGCAGGCTCAATGCTCGCCACATTAAATCTAAAATTCATTATAGTTACACAGCTTTTGACATTAAGTGTTTTATGGATTAAACGAGAAGAAAGACCATGTTCCCTTCGCTTAAACAGCTAATTTCCCTCTTTTTTTTATATATGTTGTACGTATAATTACATTTTATATATGTAATACGTTTACACCTTAGTGGAGGTCTCAGCATAACGACTCCCTAAAGCGAGAGGAGACCTATCTACACTCAATGCCAGATGCAGTTAGTAAGGCTCAAAAAGAAAGAGCCCACAACTCATAAATTCAGTCTAAGTACAAATTCAGTTCCACTTACCTAACGCGTGAACTTGACATACATTTAACATAGCCTAAATATTCATTTTTCTTTGGACACATGACTTATAAAACACTTCTAAGTATCCACTCAAAAACATTGGATATGCTTTATGTTTTTGTTGATACATTTAGTCTAAAAAATAACATTTATTTAGTGGTAGGCCTACTTACCTGACTTTTTCTCCCGCAAGCAGGATGACTCTCTTAAACGAGAGGAAGCCTAACAACACTCAGTGCTAGGGACAGTTAGTGAGGCTCACAATAGAGCCTACATACTAATAGTACTGTTTAAGCGGAGCTCTAGGGAGCGGAGTATACTGCATAACGACTCAAAAAGCTAGAGTACTGAGCTAGGAAAACCTGTCGGCGAGTGAAAAATCGGGCTAATATCGTGCAGTGTGAACTCGGCATTAGTCAACATTAGCATAGCTAATTGTTGACTGGATTTGAAAATAACCGCTCATTCAATGTTTTTCAAATATATTTGTGTAGACTTAATATAATATGTCCTCTCAACTAAGCCCAAGCAATAAAATTAGCTCAACTTAAATATTTTTGCCCTTCCACCATTTTGTTAATTGGATTTTTTACAGTGCACCTAAAGTTATATTGCATATCTCATGATTAAAATAATTTAGTTATAAGTGCATAACTAATTAAACATATTGGTCACTTTATTTTAAGATCCAGTTCTCACTATTAACAAACTATTAACTATGACTTTACCTAAATAAAATACTAATTTGCTGCTTAGTTATTAATAGTTAGTAAGGTAGTTGTTAAGTTTAGGTAATGGGTACTCAATGCTATAAACAGTTAGTGAGGCTCACGATAGAGCCTACATACTAATAGTACTGTCTAAGCGGAGCTCTAGGGAGCGGAGTACACTGCATAACGACTCAAAAAGCTAGAGTACTGAGCTAGGAGTACTAACCATGCTCCTAAGTGCGAAACAGAGCTCTAGGGAGCAAGCACTCAGCATAACAACCCTCTAAAGCGAGGGGAGTGCAATCATCCACCTTTATGGATCAGCGTACTCAGTACAAAGACCCTCAGGTGAGGGAGTACTCGAAAGCTCGACCTGAAGAGCGACTTATCAAGGAGGCTAACAACAACAACCTAACAGCCACAGAGCTCTGTTGAGAGAACACTAGGAACTGTGATCTCAGCATAGCGACCCTCAAAGGGAGGGGAGCTACCAGGCTCAAGAACAGCTGGTCAGGGAGGCTCACAGAGAGCCTCACAACCTGAAATAACTGCAAAACAAAAATACTAGGGAGCAGAGTGCTCAGCATAGCAGAAACCATGCTCAACCTAAATACACGTACCTAGGCTGAGAGAATGAGGAGGCTCAGAGGAGGCTCAACCAAGAGCCTAACAACTCAAAAAGCTTGCTATTACACCAAGTCAGGAGCCTCCTTCACCAATAATGTAGATATCCCACATTATACACAGTTCCTATTCTGTAAAATAAATAAAAACAAAAAGGAATTCTGAAAGAGAAAGCACTCCTCGTCAGATTCCTTCCATGCCCCGCCTACAATCCCCGTGATCGGTCTGATTAACTGCTTCGGCAGCCGCGAGACCCGAAACGTGGGTGAGAGGTGCTCAATTCTCAAAGAGAATCAGGCATACAGGCATTCTCAACACGATCACATCTCGCAGCATGGCTATATCTCCGTCGAGAGCCAAACACACACTGTTCAAACACTAAATTCTCTCAAGAATCAGGCAAGAACAGAAACCGCCG
>NW_015555782.1:487447-487813 GCF_001515605.1 Sinocyclocheilus anshuiensis | reverse complement strand
TTAGGGATGTAGAATATGGTCATGCAGAATATGTGCTTTATAAGTACTAATAAGCAGCCAATATGTTAATAATATGCAAGCTAAGCAATTAGTTAATTGGTCCCTATACTAAAGTGTTACCAAGATATTATTGAAACTATAAACGGGTATATAAAATAAAATAAAAAAACTGGATTCCAGTGTAATTGGGTAACTTGGTTAACTAATAGGAAACACTATTAACTAGTTGCTTATTAACATTAGTATAGTATACTGACTGTTTATTAATACTTATAAAGCACATATTAATGCCTTTTTCTGAATGACCTGGAAAAAATGTTTGTGTATATATATATATATATATATATATATATATATATACTGTAT
>NW_015555782.1:484460-486430 GCF_001515605.1 Sinocyclocheilus anshuiensis | reverse complement strand
GACTCTCTAAAACGAGAGGAGACCTGACTACACTCAACGCCAGAGGCAGTTAGTGAGGCTTAAAAAGAAAGAGCCTACGAACTCATATTACTGCCTAAGCGGAGCTCTGGAGAGCGGAGGCTTCAGCAGAATGACTCCCCTAAATGAGAGGAAGCCTAACAACGCTCAGCCCTAATACAGAAGCTCTAAAAAGTGGAGGTCTCAGCATAACGACTCTCTAAACGAGAGGAGACCTGACCACACTCAACGCTAGACACCGTTAGCGAGGCTCACGATAAAGCCTACATGCTAATAGTACTGTCTAAGCGGAACTCTAGGGAGCGGAGTACACTGTCTAACGACTCAAAGCTGGAGTACTAAGCTAGGAGTACTGACCATGCTCCTAAGTGCCGAACAGAGCTCTAGGGAGCAAGCACTCAACATACCAACCCTCTAAAGCAAGGGGAGTGCAACCACCCACCCTTATGGATCAGCGTACTCAGTACGAAGACCTCAAGTGAGGGGAGTACTCAAAAGCTCGACCTAAGAGCGACTTATCAAGGAGGCCCACAAGAGCCTAACAACCTAAAACAGTCACAGAGCTCTGTTGAGAGAACACTAGGAACTGTGATCTCAGCATAGCGACCCTCAAAGGGAGGGGAGCTACCAGGCTCAAGAACAGCTGGTCAGGGAGGCTCACAGAGAGCCTCACAACCTGAAATAACTGCAAAACAAAAATACTAGGGAGCAGAGTGCTCAGGAAACCATAAACCATACTCAAACTAAATACGCGTACCTGGGCTGAGAGGATGAGGAGGCTCAAACAAGCAACTCAAAAAAAAGAGTAGCCATATAGTTTTAAATTCATTCACATGTTAATGATTATAGTTTGAATATCAATCATATTTATCTGTGCCACACATGTAGCAGGGGGGCTAGAAAAGTGTCAGTAACATACTGATTGACTAAGAGACTGACTTTTGTTGATGAAAATTATTTTTGTTTTGTTTAAAACGTTGATATTGTTTGTATCAAAAATTTAACTTTCTTTCTCCTTTGACATGTTCAAAATGAAATAGAAATAATTTAACTACCATTTCTGTCCTTTAGTGTGACGTGATGTCCTATGGTGTGACACGATGTCCTATGGTGTGACACACAGAAAGAACGTCTTGGTTACGTATGTAACCCTCGTTCCCTGAAGGAGGGAAGGGAGACGTCACGTCGGTGACCGATGAATTAGAATCTCGCTTAGAGAGACCAATCCACTTAGAGTGTAAACTAAACGAGCCAATGCACATTGGCATGCGATGATTGCATCCAGCTGCCGCTGATCACAGCCTGAGCATAAAAAGGCAGCCGGTGCAACGCATACCAGGTTTTCGCTGAGGAGCCGAGCCGGTGATCCGGCTGCTCAGCGGTGGTACAGCAGCCGTGGCGACGGGACGTGACGTCTCCGTTCCCTCCTTCAGGGAACGAGGGTTACATGCGTAACCGAGACATTCCCTTTCAGTCGGTCACTCCGAGTCACGTCAGTGACGAATTGGGATCCCTACCAAAGCGCCATGGATGCTGCCCCTTCCAGTGCCCTGTGCGAGCCGCCTGCGCCCTGAGAACACAGGAGGATACCGGCTCCACACGAAGGCTATAGAATCTAGCGAACGTGTTGGGGGTCGCCCAGCCCGCGGCTCTACAAATATCTGTCAGGGAGGCGTCACGAACCAGCGCCCAGGAGGATGCAACACTCCTAGTAGAGTGAGCTCGCAACCTGAGTGAGCAGGGCACACCTTGTGCCTGATAAACCAGGGTGATGGCATCCACAATCCAGTGGGCCATCCTCTGCTTAGAGACAGCCTTCCCCTTCTGCCGGCCTCCGTAACAGACAAAGAGCTGGTCTGAAGCTTTGTGTCCGGTCTACCTAGCATCTCAAGGCTCAGACGGGACAGAGCAAAGCTAGGGCTGGGTCTGCCTCCTCCGGGGGCAGCACTTGA
>NW_015555782.1:483599-484381 GCF_001515605.1 Sinocyclocheilus anshuiensis | reverse complement strand
GAGCAGAGTTTTCATTGAAAGAAACTTAAGCTTGACTGACTGCAAAGGCTCAAATGGGCCCTGCTGTAGTGTTTTAAGCACTAGAGACAGGTCCCAAGAGGTTATGGAGGGGGGCCGGGAAGGATTTAACCTTCTCGCCCCCCTAAGAAACCTGATGACCAGGTCATGCTTACCTACCGACTTCCCTTCTACGGGGTCATGGTTAGCAGCAATCGCAGCGACATAAACTTTAAGGGGGAGGGAGACAGCCTTCGCTCCAGCCCTTGCTGCAAAAAGGAAAGCACGACCCTGATCGGCATCTTCGGGGGTCTTCTCGGTGAGAAGAACACCACTCGACGAACAGGTTCCACTTCAAGGCGTAAGCGTGTCTCGTAGACGGTGCTCTTGCCGAAGTGATGGTGTCAACTACCTCTTGGGGTAGGTGTGCTGAGTGTTCCCTCGGTCAGGGAGTAGAACAACTGGCAGTGAGAGGTTTCTGGAGAGGCAAACAGGTCTACCTGAACTGCTCCGAAACGTCTCCAAATCAGCTCGTCGGCCATACGGTTGAGCAGACCTGGAATGTAAATGGCACGAAGTGACCTCAGAACCTTCCGACTCCAAAGGAGGAGGTGGAGGGCGAGTTGTCGGTTCAACCCACCTTGTCGGTTGATGTACGCAACGGTCGCCATGTTGTCCGTTCGGACCAGCACGTGTTTGCCTCGTAAGCACACTTTTGAGACGGTTCAAGGCAAGGTGCACTGCTAACAACTCTAGGCAATTGATATGCCAGTGCAGTTGGGGGC
>NW_015555782.1:482808-483579 GCF_001515605.1 Sinocyclocheilus anshuiensis | reverse complement strand
GTGAGTGCCGCGTTGCCACGCCCACCTCGGGACTCGGCCATGGAGCCAGTGCTGAAGCGGTCTCATATGAAGCAGCCCCAGTGGCGTGACTGCCCCCGTAGCTGCCATATGCCCAGGAGCCTCTGAAATAGTTTCAGTGGGACCGCTGTCCTGCCCTTGAACGAATTCAAGCAGTTCAGCACCGACCGCGCACGTTCCTCTGTGAGGCGTGCTGTCTGTTCGACCGAATCCAACTCCATACCGAGAAAAGAGATCCTCTGCGTCGGGGAGAGTTTGCTCTTTTCCCAGTTGACCCGAAGGCCCAACAGGCTGAGATGTGAGAGCACCAAATCCCTGTGTTCACACAATTAATCCTGAGACTGAGCGAGTACGAGCCAGTCGTCGAGGTAGCTGAGAATGCGAATGCCCTGTTCTCTCAGGGGAACAAGGGGTATCTCTGCAACTTACGTGAAGACACGGGGCAACAGGGACAGCCCGGAGGGCAGGACCTCGTACTGATATGCTCGTCCTTTGAACGGGAACCGCAGAAATGGTCTGCGGCGCAGAAGGATCGACACATGAAAGTACGCATCCTTCTGGTCGATTGCTGCAAACCAATCTCGGGGACGGATGCACCCGAAGATGCGTTTCTGCATCAACATCTTGAACGGTAACCGGCAAAGGGCCCGGTTCAAGACACGCAGATCCATGATTGGTCGTAACCCACCGCCTTTCTCGGGTACAATGAAGTAAGGGCTGTAAAACCCTGTATTCATATCGGCTGGAGGGGCC
>NW_015555782.1:480400-482408 GCF_001515605.1 Sinocyclocheilus anshuiensis | reverse complement strand
ACGCAGGTCCAAGATTGGTCGTAACCCACCGCCTTTCTTGGGTACAATGAAGTAGGAGCTGTAAAACCCCGTCTTCATATCGGCTGGAGGGACCGGCTCTATCGCATCCTTTGCCAGTAGGACTGCGATCTCCGCACGCAAGACAGGAGCATCGGCCGACTTCACTGTCGTGAAGCGGATGCCACTGACCTTGGGGGGATGCCAGGCGAACTGAATCGCAAGCGGTGCAACGCTTGTTCCACAGTTTGGCAGAGGGTGTGTGAGTAGGGCCTTTGTTGACACTCTCGAACTGTCCGCTGCTGCCTGCTGGCGATGGAGGAGAATGAGTATGGTCCGGTGCTGCTCCGTCCGCAACTCTCCGTGCCCTCCTGGGACCCAGGGACAGAGAAAACCGCTCTCTCGTCAAGATTTTCCAGATTCTCCACCCAGCCCTCCTCCGGGGGAGGGAGAGATGCCTTCACCATCCCCCAAGAGCAGCTTCCTCCCTGTTCGGGTGCCCGTGTCGGGGTCTCTTGCTCTTCTGCTCACTGCCAGGTTTGACGGGGACCCGGACAGGTGGGGCAGCCTGCCTACGCCCAGCTCGGCCTCTTGCTCTTTCGCTCACCGCCAGGTTTGACGGGGGCCTGGATGGGTGGGGCGGCCTGCCTACGCCCAGCTCGACGGCGCCGCTTGCTGGAGGCTGCTGCGGATGTGGTGCGGGAGCAGGAGGGGACGCAGGGGGCCCCCCTCTGCGACGAGCAGGCTGGGGCGCTGCGGCCAGCAGACGGGTGGAGGCAGCAGCTGCACGCCGGGGCAGGGTGTGATGACCCGCCTCAGTCTGCTTCTGTGCAGCCGAGAGCTGCTGGGCCAAGCTCGCCAAAGCTCAAGCTTGCGTCGCCAAGTTGTGGTTCAGAGCTCTTTCAGAACTTCCGGATCATGACCACCCTCGTGCAGTTCCCTCAGTGCCTTGGCCTGATGAACATGCAGTAACGCCGTAGCGTGTAAGGCAGAGGCAGCTTCTCCACAGGCCGTATAAGCATCGCCGGACAGGCCAGACAAGTACCTACAGACCCGGGAGGGGAGGCATGGTTTGCACTGCCCGGTGGAGGCGGTATTAGGACACAATTGCATCGCAACCGACCGCCTTGTATACCCTTGTATAACCCCTAGCTGCACCACCGTCAAGGGTGGTGAGGGAGGAGGAACCAACAGGTTGGTTTCCGGCAGTAAAAGTTGCCGTCCATGAGCTGGTGAGCTCCTCATGCACCTCTGGGAAGAAAGGCACTGAGGCGGGGCGCTGACCCTCTCAGTGGCCCGGGAAAGCATAGTCGACATCTCTGGATCCGATTCAGGCCTTGCCACCATCCTGGAGGGCGGCAGCGCAGCCGAATCTTCCTCTCCAGAGAGCTCTCCCTCCGATGCAGTGATCGACATCCGGTCGTTGGGAGGAGCACCGAAGGATAGCGCTGGTACACTCTTTGAAGAGGGCCCAGCGCGTTCCTTTGGCGGCTTAACTGGTTGCGACGCGCTAGAGGAGCGATGGTCCCCCGAGGGTTGGTTCCCTGAGGTGTTTGCTACCACTGTAATCCTCAGACCGCCCGTGATACTGCCCGAAGTAGTCCTCACCTGACTGCTGCCAGTACGAACACTAGATCGCGGCAGAGGCAACGGAGCTCCGCCCCCCTGGAGGAAACGGAGCCTGGCCCGCAGCTCCGAGATGGCCATCTTTCCGCAATGGGAACATGACTCATCCGCAAATGCCACCTCAGCGTGTTTAATGCCCAGACACGTGAGGCAGCGATCATGACCATCACCCGGGGCCGGGTAACGACCACATCCAGAAACGCACGGGTGAAACAGCATCTTTAAAAAGACGATCCGTCATCTTTACAAAGACGGACCCGCTTATTGTACTCTTTTAGAGAAATTAGCTCATTCAGGGAAATGCTCTTTTACGTGCTGAGACGCACAGGGGAAATGGCCGCTTGCAGCACGACAGGGGGTAGTGCAGCCTGAAGTGCACAACCCA
>NW_015555782.1:478362-479873 GCF_001515605.1 Sinocyclocheilus anshuiensis | reverse complement strand
TCTAAGCGAGATCCCAATTCGTCGGTCACTGACGTGACTCGGAGTGACCGACTGAAAGGGAACCACAGATTTGTTTTTACCTCAAAATATCTTAAAAAAGCAGTTGAGTATTGCAATAGGGGAGATACAAATATCACTCAACTTAAAATCGTAACATTTTTAGCAGTTTTGAACGAATGACAGCAAAGTTTGTCTTGTTGTCAAAGTTTGTTTTGAAATTGTCCAACAAGTCATGGGGAAAAAATTATGTTAATTATAATTTCATATTAAATAAATAGCACTATATGAAAATAAGTGTCTAACAAAGAAGATAAATCTCTCTCATGCTATTTATGTATTATTAAGAGTTTTTTTTTTTCTTAATTTTTGCTATGTCACACCATTGGACAAATTTATGGTACAGTTCAGTAAAATGTAAAAAACAGTGAAAGAATTGACGAAGTTAGTGACCCTTTATATTTTCTCAAAGATCAGACTTCACACTACGTAAATATATGCATTTCTTTTTCAAAAAAGGTATTTTTAATATTTGTCCTATTTGTCAACTACTCAATTACCAGCACATTATCTCACTTTTGTTTAAATTGCTCAGGTGCATGATTGGGTCAGATATACTGAACAGAAGGATGTACAGGCGAACCAGTTTTTGTTGACATTTGCTGCCAACATCATTGTGGTCAAAAGCTCTCAAAAGATCAGAGTCTCCTAGTAAAAAATGACATAATAAAATATGAAATATAAGAATAACTTAAAGAGGTTGCCACCGTTTAGTAAACTGTGGACTATGTGTCCGAAAAACGAAAGTTTCATACAAATTTTGAATGGATTACACCCTAGAAAGTGAGCAAAGCACACTCCCTTTATCACTAAAAAGCGTCAATCATCTTCGTTCATCGCGATCTTACAAAGTTTCGTTATAATCAATGAAGCTCTCTAAATTGCACAAATTAATCTCTTATTTACATCGCACCTGCACTTAGTCATGAGATGATTCAATAAAAAAGCAGTTGAGTATTGCAATAGGGGAGATACAAATATCACTCAACTTAAAATCGTAACATTTTTAGCAGTTTTGAACGAATGACAGCAAAGTTTGTCTTGTTGTCAAAGTTTGTTTTGAAATTGTCCAACAAGTCATGGGGAAAAAATTATGTTAATTATAATTTCATATTAAATAAATAGCACTATATGAAATTAAGTGTCTAACAATGAAGATAAATCTCTCTCTTGCTATTTATGTACTATTAAGAGGTTTTTTTTCTTAATTTTTGCTGTCACACGATAGGACACATTTATGGTACAGTTCAGTAAAAATTAAAAAAAAAAAAGCAGTGAAAGAATTGATGAAGTTAGTGACCCTTTATATGTTCTCAAAGATCAGACTTCACACTACATAAATATATGCATTTCTTTGTCAAAAAAGTTTTTTTTTAATTTTTTTACTTTTTTACTTTGTAAAAAAAAAACAACCTTTATGTGTGGCTATATATGTGTGTGTGTGTCTGTGTGTG
>NW_015555782.1:475981-478280 GCF_001515605.1 Sinocyclocheilus anshuiensis | reverse complement strand
AAACGTTTCTGATTGGCCATTGCGTTCAAGAAATCAACAGATATGTCTGTGATTGGTTACATTGCTCAACGCTGCAAAAACACTTTGAGGGTATTTAGCGCTTGGCTAAGCGCTCCAATTGCAGCGGGGCCAACATAAGTGATTCCATGACTAACAATTGGGGGGGGGCAAATCTGTCTGTTGGATTACCCGTTTGCCTTGCCCTGTTGGATATTGTTCGCCGGAGACTTATCACGTCTGTCCTTGGATTACTCTTTTGTCTCGCCTGTGCCATACCTGTTTGCTGGTGTTTTGACCCTGCCCGTTTCTGACCATGTTTATGAATAAAGCTCTCTGTCCGTCTCTGTATATATATATATATATATATATATGTGTGTGTGTGTGTGTGTGTGTGTGTAGACGGATTATTATTAATATTTTATTTTATTTTGAATTTGCTTTTATTTTTGTTTTCAATTTTATATTTTTGTATATTTTCAGTTTAATGTTTTAATATTTCTATTTATTTCTGTTTTAGTTTTAGTAATTTTAGTACTTTAACTTATTTTATTTCAGTTAGTTGACAAGGCAACACTTCCCACACTTCCATGTTTATATTTTAATTTTAAACTTTATCTTGATGAACAACATTTTATTTTTAGTTGATTCAACAATAACAACACTGCTGAACACTAAAAAAAGATTTATATAATATTGTATTCAACATGTGTGCATGCATAGCATACTTGTGGTATACAATTTATATAAAAAATATATAATTTATAATATATACATAATTTCTTTTAACAAATGGTAGAAAAAGTAGTTCACAGTCATGGCCTCAGCTGTTACGAATCCTGTCCATGGACTTCCGTCCGATCGCCACCAGAGGTCACTCATCCATCATATTGACTCTCTCCTGTTTCCTGATCTTCTGCCTGTCTTGGTTTTCTCTCTCGTCTTGTCGTTTGGACTCTGTTTGTACCTTGCCTGGATTGTCATCTGTCTGTTGGATTACCCGTTTGCCTTGCCCTGTTGGATATTGTTCGCCGAAGACTTATCACGTCTGTCCTTGGATTACTCTTTTGTCTCGCCTGTGCCATACCTGTTTGCTGGTGTTTTGACCCTGCCTGTTTCTGACCATGTCTGTGAATAAAGCTTTGCAAATGGATCCGCATGCCTCACATCTCTGTCGACCCGTTACAGAATACTCGGCCACACGAGGATCCAGCGGCTTTTCTAAAGGACTCTGGCCAGGTATGGACACAGCAATACTGCTATTAGCTCTCGAGCAGGACACACGATTACTCGAGAGCTATATTCAAGAGTATTTAGAGGTCGCTAATTATTCTTATTTGCCTGAATGTGTGCTCATAGATTTTTTTTTGTGAGGGTATTAACCAGCCGCTCAAATCGCAACTAATCCGTGTGGGTTCCCGTTCATCTTTAATTGATTTTATGGACTTTGCTTTGCTGTCCGTTGGCTCTGTGTTTACTGTGGGTGTCGCGGAGGAGGAACACGACACCGTGTCTGTGACTGAAATGGCGGATGCACCGGAGCACTCTCGCAAAATGGAGGAAACAACAGCACCCCATTATGTCACAACTGCCAATCCTGAGTCCAGTCAAGTCACAGTTGATCTTCATGAGTCAAGTCAAGTCATGGTAGATCTTCACGGGTCAAGTCAAGTCACAGCTGACATTCATGGGTCAAGTCAAGTCACGGTAATCCTAGTGAGGAATTGTCTGTCTGTTCAGTGTTCCAAGGTGTGTCTAGCTCAGAACCAACTGTCTTACCAGTTTCAGTCAAGGAATCTAAATCTGAACAGTCTGCTGGTCTAAATATAGCTGTTATATCCATTCATGAACTGTATGCCTGTTCTATTTCCCCAAATGTGTCTGCTGAACTGTCTGTCTTACCAATCCTAGTCAGTGAGTCTAATTATGAACTGTCAGCCCAGTCCGTCATGGCCAAGGAGACTGTTAATGAACTCTTTACATTTCCTGCCTCGGTCCTTCGTGAATGCTCCGTATGTGTTGTCTGTCTCTGCTTTTCCTAGGTCTCAGTCTCTGCCATGGTTTCTTGATCAGTCTGGTCCTCCGTGGTGGTCTTCTGCTCCATTTGCCCTGGTTTCCTGCTCCGCCCTGGCTTCCTGGTTTGCCGGCATCACCCTGGTTCTCTGCTCCGCCCTGGTTCCCTGTTCCGCCCTGGCTTTCTGCTTTGCTGGTTCCGCCTGGGTGCTCTGCTCTGCCGGCTCTGCCTCAGTCCCCGGTCTCTCCACTTCCACATGGACCTGGCCCTCCGTCCCTCCTCCTGTTC
>NW_015555782.1:436041-475762 GCF_001515605.1 Sinocyclocheilus anshuiensis | reverse complement strand
TCTGTGAACTCTCTGCCTGTCCTGTTCTGGCCAAGGAGGCCGCCTATGCACTCTCTGCCTGTTCTGTTCAGGCCAAGGAGGCCATCTGTGAACTCTCTGCCTGTCCTGTTCCGGCCAAGGAAGCCACCTATGAACTCTCAATCCAACCTGTCGCGTAAATTAACTTTCTGTCAGTCCTGTTTCAGTCAATGAATTTGCTCCACCAGTCCCAGTTAATGAGTCCATCAATTTGTACAGTTTCAGCCAACACATGTGATTTTGAGTTGCCCGTTAGTTCACTCTCTGTCTGTGCACCCAATCTTGAATCATCTGTTTTGCCAATGTCAGTTAGTGATCCTAGTGAGGAATTGTCTGTCTGTTCAGTGTTCCAAGGTGTGTCTAGCTCAGAACCAACTGTCTTACCAGTTTCAGTCAAGGAATCTAAATCTGAACAGTCTGCTGGTCTAAATATAGCTGTTATATCCATTCATGAACTGTATGCCTGTTCTATTTCCCCAAATGTGTCTGCTGAACTGTCTGTCTTACCAATCCTAGTCAGTGAGTCTAATTATGAACTGTCAGCCCAGTCCGTCATGGCCAAGGAGACTGTTAATGAACTCTTTACATTTCCTGCCTCGGTCCTTCGTGAATGCTCCGTATGTGTTGTCTGTCTCTGCTTTTCCTAGGTCTCAGTCTCTGCCATGGTTTCTTGATCAGTCTGGTCCTCCGTGGTGGTCTTCTGCTCCATTTGCCCTGGTTTCCTGCTCCGCCCTGGCTTCCTGGTTTGCCGGCATCACCCTGGTTCTCTGCTCCGCCCTGGTTCCCTGTTCCGCCCTGGCTTTCTGCTTTGCTGGTTCCGCCTGGGTGCTCTGCTCTGCCGGCTCTGCCTCAGTCCCCGGTCTCTCCACTTCCACATGGACCTGGCCCTCCGTCCCTCCCCCTGTTCCGCCTCTGCTCCACCGCCCTCCTGGATTATATTGAGATAGGAGCGTCTGGAAGCCACCTATCTCAATATAGGCCCTGGGGGGGCGTCCGATCACCACCAGAGGTCACTCGTCCATCGTATTGACTCTCTCACTACACAGACTGTTACACGTCACCACGGACTACATTTCCCATCATCCATTGCACTGATTGCACACAGCTGTAACCAATCACACACACACTATATTACACTCACTCAGATCCTTCTCAAACTGCCGAGTATTGTTTGCGTTTATCGCTCTCCTAATGGTAGCACTTTATGGAGCCAGTTCCCTGTCCTAGTTTCTAGTTCTAGTCTAAGTCTAGTCACGTCATGTTGCCTTATTGTCTGTTTCCTGATCTTCTGCTTGTCTTGGTTTTCTCTCTCATCTTGTCGTTTGGACTCTGTTTGTATCTCGCCTGGATTGTCATCTGTCTGTTGGATTACCCGTTTGAATTTGTGCTCTGCATTTTACCCATCCAAGTGCACACACACAGTAGTGAACACACACACACACCGTGAACACACACCCGAAGCAGTGGGCAGCCATATTGCTGCGGGGAGCATTTGGGGGTTCGGTGTCTTGCTCAAGGGTCTCTACCCAGTCGTGTTATTGTGGGTGGAAGAGAGCGCTGTACATTCATTCACCCCACCTACAATCCCTGCCGGACCTGAGACTCGAACCTGCGACCTTCGGGTTACAAGTCCGACACTCACTCTCCTAGTGAGACGCGCTGGTCTTTTTTTTTTTTTATAGGTTTGAAAAGGGGCACGACCAAAAAAGTTTGAGAACCACTCAAAGTGTCACGAATCCGGTCCGTGGTCTTCCGTCTGCTCGCCACCAGAGGTTGCCTTCTGATTATATTGACTCTCACACTACACAGATTTCCACATGTCATCATGGACTACATTTCCCATGCTCCATTTCACTGATTACGTTTACACCTGCAGCCAATTACACGCACTATAAAAATCAGTCTCAGACAACCATTCAATGCAGAGTATTGTCTGCGTTTATCACTCTCCTAGCGATTACGACTTTACGGAGCCATTCCGTGTTTCCTGAGTTTAGTTCTAGTCAGTCCTGTTTTTACCTGTTTAACCTGTGTCTTGATTCTAGCCTGGTTTACCTCGTCCTGTCTGATCTCTGCCTGCCCTGATGCTTATAGCCTGTCTTGGATTTACCCTTTGCCTTGCTGTTTCGGACTCTGTTTACACCTCGCCTGGACTATTTCCTGTTTGTGGATTCTCCGTATGTCTCTGCTGTGCCATACCTGTTTGCTGGTGTTTTGACCCTGCCTGTTTCTGACCATGTCTGTGAATAAAGCTTTGCAAATGGATCTGCACGCCTCACGTCTCTGTCGACCCATTACATCAGCAGAGTGGTCCACCCCCACATGTGACAATGTGTGGTTCCTGTTATTAGCACTGAATGACTGGCTCAATCTCTGATTGAAGAGCAGTATTGAAATCATACCCTCACTGACCCAGATGTAAACAGTTGCTTCAGAAGCGAGTAGCAGAATGCCTGTGAGCGCATTATGATGATTCATAAACCTCCTCTGTATATCACTGATTGTTGTGAGGTTATATACTGTCTCATTTCCTCTGAATTCTATTGTAGAAGTATATCCTTAGAAGTATTTTCCACTGATAAAGTATAATGTTGTGCTCAGAGCTTTTAAGACTGTATAGTGCATTGATTACCATATTCATGTTACATGGTATTTACAGTACATGATACACAGCTTTACATGATCATGGTATTACAGTGGTACTCTTTAAATCTTACATTTGAATTTGCATGTGTTGCAGCAATTTTCCATCAAATGTCTATGTGACAGTCTGAGATCAATGCTTTTCTGTGAAACGGACAGAAAAATGTCTTGTGCATATGTTTGGGAGTGCAGAATTGGAAAATGCAAATGTTCTTTAGGCATGATTATTTCTGTATCTCTCTCCTAGACTCATACATTTTTCAGTTTTTCAATAAATTCAGTGTGGCTCCTGCACAACTGGTGCCAAATTAATTTATTTCTTAATTCGTTAACTACCATCCGCCCTGTTCAATTTGCACTGACATTTTTCTTCACAGTGCTGAAAGATGACCTTTTAAAAGAGCAGCTCCTGAAATATGCAGGTGCCTCTGCACAAAATACCAAAACATTTAGATTTATATTGAAGGCATTTAGCAGACTCTCTTATCTGGTGAGACTTGCAAAAGTGTTTCAGTTCCATTTAAGAAAATTGCTGCTGTGGTCTACCAACAACAAGGGAGAAAAAGTGTTAATTTGTTTTCATCACCATTACTATAGTCTTCAGTGATCCTTCAGAAATCATTCTAATATGTGATATGCTGATCAAGAAACATAACTTTTTATTATCAGTGTTGAAAACAGTTGTGCTGCTTAATATTTCTGTGGAACATTTTTATCAGGATTCTTGCTATGAGTATAAATTTAAAAATAACAGCATTTATTTGAATTTTGTAATATGTTAAAGTCTTTATGGTTAATTTGGAACAATTTAATGCATCCTTGCTGAATAAAGGAATGAATTTCTTTTGAAAAGTAGTCTGTTACAAATACTAAATAGGAGGCGACAAGATTATGCAGCCTTAAGAAACCTAAACCTTTAATTTAATCTAATTATATGGCAACAGTCTTTGATCATTCAGGATAAAGCAATCCCAGAATGCATTGCTTCAAATGTCCATTCTAAATGTACTGTATTTAATTTAATACTAAAAACAGTGTACACTATAGTAACCACCAGGCTATGTCACCCGACCGATTGCATTGTTGGGCTTTTTGAACTTGATCCAGGCATCAATAGCAGGTTCATAGCAGAGGAAATATATATGAATATCTGGCCTGGTTTAGGATCAGCTGGGCTGCAGCATTCTCCATGTGCTGCAGACATTTTATTGCTCATACTGGGCCGTCAGCCAACAGTGAGTTGCAGTAATGAAGATGAGACCAGTGTAAGGGCTGTACTGTAGTAAATCTCCTGTCCAACAGACAGGAATAGAGATCTAGTGCTTTGAATTCGCAGGTTTGTCATTATCTTAAAGGGGTCATACGATGAGCAATCACATTTTCCTTGATCTTTTGAAAGAAATGAGTTTTATGTACTATGAAAATGTACTGTAACTTTCACAACTCAAAACTTCTTTCCCAGAAACACTGCTTATTGAAATGAGTCTGCAAAATCAACTCTTCTGAACTTCCACAACTTTCTGATGACCTACAGATGCATTAAAGGAATAGTTCACTTAAAATCAAAATTTGCTGACAATTTAGGGCATCCAAGATGTAGATGAATTTGTTTCTTCATCAAAACAGGTTTGGAGAAAATTAGCATTCCATCACTTGCTCACCAATGGATCCTCTGCAGTGAATGGGTGCCGTCAGAATGAGAGTCCAAACAGCTGATAAAAACATCACAATAATCCACATCACTCCAGTCCATCAATTAATGTCTTGTGAAGTGAAAAGCTGTGTGTTTGTAAGAAACATTAAAACATTGCTTCCAGCTAAAATACAAGTCCTCTGCTCATAACATTGCTTTCTCCAGTGAAAAATACATCTCTCTTATGTTTCCAAAAAAGAAACATGCACAGATCAAGCACAGTTTATAAGCGAAAACATCCCAAAACATTTCTAAACAAATATGTCTGTGGATTTTGAGGACAAGAAGGAGTGGACTTCTGGAGAAAGCAATATTATGGATTATCGACTCGTATTTTCCTTAATGATGGATTTGTTTCTTACAAACATGCAGCTTTTCACTTCACAAGACGTTAATTAATGGACTGGAGTGGTGTGGATTACTTGTGGATTATTGTGATGTTTTTATCAGCTGTTTGGACTCTCATTCTGATGGCACCCATTCACTGCAGAGGATCCATTGGTGAGCAAGTGATGTAATACTTAATTTCTCCAAATCTGTTCTGATGAAGAAACAAGCTGATGGCCTAAGGTTGAATATATTTTCAGCAAATATATAAGAACTATTCCTTTAACACTAGACCGTCTGCAGTTACATGATGTTTTTTGTGCAGACATTTGGCTGGTCTGGTCATGGGGAGTTTAAAAGGAGAACGCACTAGAGATTTTATTCCTAAACATCAAGCCATAAAATATGGAAAAGTCTGCCAAACCTTGTGCTATTCCTAACTGTGTGTAGCACCTGTCATTCTTAACAATCCCAATGTTAGAAACGAGCAACTCAAGTTATTTTTAACAAAATGCCTGATCATTTCAGTCTGACAACTCATTTATGCGGCATATTTCAGCTCAGACTGTGTTGCAATTTCATATTGTGCATGGCTTTTGGATTTTGGATAAGATGGTTAAAAAATATTTGGACCCCACAACAAAAAGCAAAGTGTTTCTTAAAGGCACAGCAGCAAAAACAGATGAGTCATGGGGCAAAAATGAGTCAAGAGACTTGAGTCTCAATTTGAACTTTTCTTTTCTTGGACTATTCTTGGACAAATTAGATAAGTCTGTAGCTTTACAAAGATTTTTTTTCTTCTCAGATGTTGTGACTTTCTGAAAATAAAGATAATTTCTCTAGCGAAAGAAAAACTTTTTTTTTTTTTTTACAGAAAAATCTTGCCTGAGATTATTTTATAAATGATCCCTTGCTAACTTGTAATGAATATTTTAAAAAGTTGATATTTAGGATAAAATTCCTTTTGCTTCAAGGAAAACTGCACATATATTCTGCTGTTAAGTATAATCAGAGCTGGGTAGATTACTTACTAATTGTAATCCATTACTGATTCCAAATTACGTGACAAAAATTGTAGTTAGTTTCATAAATTTCATAATCCATTACATTACACATTTTAGGCAATATAATCAGACTACTTTTTGATTACTTTTGAACTAACTTGTTTATCACATTGATTTAAATAGGATAATATTGTACCATATTGAATTTAAAAATGCAAAGAAAAAGAAAATATATTCCATTTGTTGTCACTGACAACGTGACGTGCATTAAATATTAATTATATCAAGGTTTCCCAAACTTTAGGAACTGCAGGGGGTTTATGAGTTTACTGAAAAGCAAATTTATTTAAAAGATGAAAAAGAAGATTTAGGGAGAACCAATAAATTATGAATAATTTATTGCTATCGAGTGAATAATATGTAATCATGTAATCAATAATACAGTAACTGTAGTCTGATTCCAAGTATTTAAAAATGCAATTTAATCTAATTACAAGTACTTAATTTTTGGAATTACGTAATACAGATTACATATAATCAGTTACTGCTCTGAGTTTCATCGTATTGATCCTGTGTTGCCATGTCAGGGTGTTTTTTTGATAGCACCACAGACTCCTGAAACAGACTACTGAAAAACATTTTAAAAACATTTTTAACAGGAAAAAAGTGCACTTTAATATGCTTCACCTTTAAGTAACACCCACAAAGATGTGCAATTACATAGATTGACTTATGCAACATTTTAATAAGACTCCATCAGAAGCTCTTGAAGCAGAAACTGAATGGTTGAATTACTATGAGTTTCAAATAAAAAAACGGACTAATGCTCAAAGGCCTCAGTCAGAGTGTACGCGTGTGTGTTTTTGAGTGTATGTTGTGGGTGTTGACACTTTAAAGCGCACAGCGGCAACAAAACCCCTCCCCCTGCATCAGGCTGCATCAGAGAGCTTGTTGCTATGGCGACTGTCTTTGGCAGCTAGCAGTGCTTGTTATAAAACTCATAAGAGTTTCTAATGACCCTGAGAATACGCCAGTCGTCTAGTCAAAATAGCTTCTTATAAGACATGCATCCGTCATTCCAGCCATCTTACAGCTGTGTGTTTCTCTAGAGCAGATTTCTAGAGCAAAAATACTATGTGGTTGCTAGGTAGTTAGTCAAAAGAGCCCACCAACAAGTCCAGTGGTTCTCTTTTTCAGAAAGGTTTGATCAATAGAAAGTTTTAAAAATAACAGCATTTATTTGAAAAATAAATCTTTTGTTAGATTATAAAAGTCTTTACTTTCACTTTTGATCAATTTAATGCATCCTTGTTGATTAAAAGTATTAATTCATTTAAAAATATCTTGACCCCAAAATTTTGAACCGTAATATTGATGGTCATTTTATTGGTGCTTATTTTATAGGAAAGTGGAGCCTTTGAAACACTGAACCAGATGCTTTGTGAAGGATAAAACATGATCTTTTCACAGAATTTACTGATAAACGAGATAATCTGAAAACCACGCCCATCGGGGGAAACAATCCAACCCTCTCCACTGACTTTGTATTGCGGGAAGCTGCCTCCTTGTCATTTCTGACTTATAACAAAAAACAGAACAATCCCTAAAAGCTGCTATGTGACAAGGTGTACAGTAAACAAGCTAAAAAACCCAGAACACATAGCAGCTTTTAGGCATTGCTCTGTTTTTTGTTATAAGTCAGAAATGACAAGGAGGCAGCTTCCCCCAATACAAAGTCAATGGAGAGCGTTGGATTATATTACCATTTTGCCCAAATATTGATGCTTAATATGATTTAAGTCGAATTACAGACTCATTCTATGACGTCCGTTCTATTTTTTCTCCATATCACGGATGTCCATCTTTCTTTATAACCAGTGGATTTATTTAATGCTCCCTACCACATATCATGCCTTTGGCTTTGTTGGTTAAAAGCCATTTACAAGTCCCAGACCACCTCTTTGTATTGAATTTGTTGGCTTTTAAAACCTGCAGTCTTTCATTGCGTCTACTGAATTTGTAGACGGTGAACTGCTCAAGTTCTCTATATTGATTTGGCTGAGCGGCCCCTGCAGCTGCTCCTTTTCTCTCAGCTCCTCTTGGCAGTGATGGAGGCTCTCTCTGATTTCCTGTTGCATAAAGTCCTTCTCTCTCATGTTAACTCTTTCGTTAATGTTGTGTTTCACAGAACGTGTTCACTGAATTAGTATTTGTGGAACACTTTTTCTTGCTCTTTATATTGGTGTCTAATTATTTTTTAGCATATGTACACTATCTGACTAAAATGTACAGTGTTTGACTCATTTTGCACTCATCGATGTATCCACATTTGAAAGTTTATGGTTGGTAATACATTTTCAATGTATTTGAAAGTCTCTTCTGCTCATCAAGGCTGCATTTATTTGACCAAAAATACAGTAAAAACAGTAATATTGTGAAATATTATTACAATTAAAAGTAGCTGTTTTCTACTTTAATATAATTTAAAATGTAATGTATTCCTGTGATGCAAACCTGAATTTTCAGCATCATTACTCCAGTCTTCAGTGTCACATGATCCTTCAGAAATCATTCTAATATACTGATTTGCTGCTCAAGAAACATTTATTATTAGCCATGTTGAAAACAGTTACGTAACATTTTTGTGGAAACCGTGATTCATATTTTTAAGGATTATTTGATGAACAGAACGTTCAAAAGAACAGCATTTCTGTTCAAAAAGGTTACTTTTGATCAATTCAATGCATTTTGCTGAATAAAAGTATTAATTTATTTCAAAGCAAAACATCTAACTGACCCCAAACTTTTGAACAATAAAATGATTTACTTCATCCATTGGTTTTGGGACTACAAGAATCATTTGAGTTTCTTCAACTGAAAAGTGCAGTCGATTTTTAGTTCCCAGCACACTTTGCGTAGGGCTGAATCAGGAGAATAAATGTGCAAATGAAGTGCTTTTTAATGTTTTTGAGTAAACAGAATGACATGTTAATGTTTAGAGCTGCCCCCTAAAAGTCGACTAGAAGAGGCTTGGTCGACCAAAATTTTATTAGTCGCTTAGTCGCAGAAAAAAATAAAATAAAAATAAATAAATAAATTCCACAGGTGAAGTCACGCAGTCCGTGACAGACAGATCGTTAACGGCTGGTCTATGTGGTAATACAGTACATTGGGCAGGACATCCAAACACTAGCCTATCATTCATCGACCTCAAATATGGCTTATCATCTGAAATATGTAAGTATTAGCAACTTTACATGGCCGCTCGATCTAGTGTTAACCTAGATAAATGTGCGCTCTTGTGTCTGTGTGGAGTGTGGAGCTGAACAACTTGAGGATGAGTCAATGATAACCATTTTCATTTTTGGACGAACTATCCCATTAACATGTATGTCGAAAATTAAGATAAATTAATTTCCTTTTTCCTGCAAAAAGTATTTTTTCTTTCTATTCTATCCTATTGTAGATAAAATGCATTATGATCATGTAGTGTCCCCTCAAAAAATTGTTGTTTACCAGTGTTCATTTGTCTTAAAGGGGTCATATGATGCTGCTAAAAAGAACATTATTTTGTGTATTTGATGTAATTAAATGTGTTTATGCGGTTTAAGGTTAAAAAAACATTATTATCCACATACTGTACATTATTTTTTCTCCTCTATGCCGAAAGGAAAAATTGAAATCGCATCATATGACCCCTTTAAATTTTGAAAAAAACATGTTAAACAATTTATTATATTTTTAAGGTCAACATGAAATCAAAATTGATGTGTCTCTAGTCGTATTGTGCTTAATTCAGAGCATCTTCTTGAAAATACAGAAAAAAAATCTTCATAATCTTTCATTAAACTGTACAAATTTGCTTCATCTTTTTCTCTTTTTCAGCCGATGTCACAAATCTCACAGGAAATATCACATTTTGGGAGTAAAATGTGTCACAAGCCTTGTGTTATGTTGATTTTATTGCATCCTGTGTTCACAGCTAAATCATAAATTGCTGTTCCTCTTTCTTGTCTCCTTGCACAGAAACCTGTCCAAGAACCCTCTGACGACACTCTCTTGGCAGCTTTTTCAGCACCTTCAGCTGGTCGAACTGTAAGTTCATCCTGCATTAGTTAATAGTATTTCCAAAAGTGAGATAACTGCATGCATTCAATTGCCAAATCGCAGTATTAAACACACCAAGCAATAATTCCTCAAAACTCTTTCTGTGTAGATTTTCTATGATAAGCAGCACTCGCCTGCTAAATTGGATGCTGAAATCCAGGCTTGATGCTCGATCGCATTGTTGTGTTCATTAGAAATGTTTTCAGCACTTTACTGTCAACTAATTTGTTTATGCGCCCCCTGCTCCCATCCTCCGATAGACTTGTGTGTCTGTCAAAGCAAAACATCTCCGGTGATAAAGCAGAGACACTTTTTTACATGTCTGCGAACAGTCGGTTAATTAAGACATGGCAGTGAAATGTATTGGTCTTGTCTGCTGGGAGCCTGACCTCATTTTCTTGTTTGTCATGAATAGTTGAGCAATATGCATGCACATAAAGTGATGAGTTTGTTTATTGATTGTGAGTGACGATGTGGTGTCTTCATGTTGCGCTTAAAATGACAAAACAATTAAATTCTTTTGAATTTGACACGTCCCGTCCTCGCTCTTCGTTGTGGCTGAACACAACTTGCAGAGCCGCTGACAATATGTCCTGCTTAATTTTTTATTATGCACATTTTTGGCCTTTCAATTCAGAATGTGTTGGGGGATTTCGGGACCGTGTGCATTGCTGTCTTTTCCCATCCTCCCTCCCGTGGATATTGTGGATGATATAAACAACGCATGTCATTTGTCCAAATCTGTCCTCCAGGAAATTAGTTTTACCAGAATCTGATTTGTAAAACTGTTATGGTGAATTAGGCATATTGACCAGGTGGGTGCTTTAGAGATAATTTCAGCACAGTTCAGTGCTAAAATGCAGGATAATCTTGCTAAAATGCAAGATAATTTGGTACTGAATTTAATAAGTGTTCAACTGCACCTCTAAAATGTGCCATTATGAGACAATATAAAAAGATCAACCTGGCTCAAGTACTGTTTTGTGTGATTCTTTGATTTTAGGCCATTACTGGAATAACTCTGTAAGGAATGACTTGTAAATATCAGGAAAATTATAATATTCAGACCTGGGAAAGTTGTAGAAATTAATGAATGTCACAGACATTTTTATAATGAATGTTAAACTGTCTAGTTACTCCTGTTAGTTCGTTTGTTATTGTTTTTAATGAGTGAAATCTACAGTAAATTATGATTAGAAGCTTTATCTAGTAATGATGAATGACTGTGAAGTGAATTTATTGGATAATAAGAAGGTGTGGGAACTTTGCTTAAATTATATCACTGTTGTAGTGCACATTCACTCTTAAAAATAAAGGTGCTTCACGATGCCATAAAATAACCTTTTTTTTGTCTAAATGGCTCTATAAAGAACCTTTAACATCTGAAGAACCTTTCTGTTTCACAAAAGTGTCTTTGTGGCGAAAGAAGGTTCTTCAGATTATAAAAAGGTAAGAAAGAGATGGTTCTTTAAAGAACCTTTGACTGAATGGTTCTTTGTGGAACCAAAAATGGTTCTTCAATGGCATCGCTGTGAAGAACCTTTTAAGCACCTTTATTTTTAAGAGTGTAATACCTTTATTGTAGATGATGATATAAACAACACGTCATTTGTCCAAATTTGTCCTCCGGGAAATTGTTTTACCAAAATCTGATTTGTGTTCACCATTATGGTGAATTAGGCATATTTACAAGGTGGGTGCTTTAGAGATAACTTGAGCAAAGTTTAGTGCTAAACAGGAAGATATTTTAGTACTGAATTTAATAAGTGTTCAATTGCACCTCTATGTGCTATTAGGGCCACTTACAGAAATAACTCATAAGGAAGAATTTATAAGGAATAATTTGTAAATGTCAGGGAAATTATAATTTTCAAACGTAAAAATTAATGAAAGTTCTATATTCAATGTAAATCTTTCTAGTTTTTCCAGTCAGCTCTTTTGTTATAGTTTTTTTGAGTAAAATCCCTAGTAAATTACAGTACGTTAAGAATCTTCACCAATTTTGTAAATGAACAATGTTTATTATTTTCCCAAGTGACCTGGGTCCACCAGATGACACAAACCCTTCATCCAGTGGACTTTTCAACAGCTTCAGGGCTTTTGTGAAAAATGCAGATTTTTGTATCCCCACTCACATAGTCTGATCAAGCCCAATGCATCATGGGTGTTTATACACATTATAAATTTTTTGCCACAGCCCTTTTTCTTTGTTTTGTCTAGTCATGTAGAATCGATTTTAAAAAATAATTTGTGTTTCTACTGCACAGCCAACTTGCAGTGTACATAATACCTTTACATTAAACATTTCCAAACAATGCCAGAACCGACAGCCAGAAAGAGTTTAGAGTTTATAAAATTAAACAGGTCATATACAAATGTTGCTTTTAAGTTTGCAATGTTAAAGGGATAGTAGCAAGACAATAATTATAATTCACCCCAAAATGAAAACTGTCATCATTTACTCACCCCTATGTTGTATTAAAACTGTATGTTTTTTCCTATGTTGTTTGGGCCCCAACGTTCTTCAAAATAGCATCTCTTGTGTCCTGCAGCAGAAAGTAAACAACATGAGCGTGAGTAAATGATGACAGATTTTTGTTTTATTTTTTGGTTGGACTATTTCTTTAAATGTCTAGGAATATGTGCATGATTTGTCAGTTTAAATGATGTTTCAGAGTTCCAATCGTACCAATCGTAATGTTCTTGCTGTCCTGTATTATCTGAAAGTGACTTGGTGATACATTCACCACTGGCATGACGTGTCATCAAAATGATTGATCATACGGTTAAACTGCACTTAAAATGAAAATAAAAGAATGCATTGCAATAAATCCGACAAAGTAATTGTCTTCAAGGACACTTAGTAAACAAACATTTGCAGACATACTTCATCAGCATACGGTCTGAGTGTCTCCTCTGTCTGAATGAGTGAGTACTTCCTTTTTTTCAAAGGAAGTGACATCAAGATGGGCTGGGGGTTACGGCTTATAGCTCAATTTTTCAGCCTGTTGTTTTGACAATATTCAATATGACTCTTGGGTTGAAATTAAAGTTCCTTTTATTGAAAAGAAAAAAGAAAAAAGAAAAACGCATATATGATAGAAAATATTAACTTGCTTGTTTTTTTCACTCACAAGAGCCATCCTTTCAGCAAAACAGTCATTATAGCCAATTAGATTCAAAATGTTTGATGCAAAAAGTAAAAGCGAGACAGATTTTCACTAATGTAGCAAAAAAATAAATATCAAAATGTGTGTGTGTGTGTGTATCATTTTAGATTAAATGGATGTATGGCTGAATGGAGGAAAGTAAAAGCAAAAAGCATAGGAAAGAACAACTGGAAAATCTGCATTTATTTCCACTGAACATAGTTTGTAAACAAACAAATTTGAACTTCACTGAACAAATTGCATGTATTATGGAGATAAATGGTGTAGATTGGTATCAGTTCTGTTGCTGTGGTGCTGTAATAATGGTGTAATCTTCAAAGCTAGATGAGATTCACGGGCATTATTGATTTTCAGACCCAGTGAATCCATCCTAACAGTCATTGTAATATAATATCAGCCTGAGGGTTTGGAAAAAGAATTGAGAATTTAGACTTTATCCGTTAGGACAGCGATTCTCAACTGGTGGGTCACGGGTCTGTTCTGATGGGGTCATGAATAGCAGAAGAAACCATGAAAATACTGAAATGCAGAAAACAAATAATAATAATAATAAATAAACCACAACAACAAATTTTAAATATGTTTTTGTTTACTTTTAAACAATGTTGATATTGTTTTGGGTCTCCAATTGTAAAATCTGGATTCTGAAGCGAAACCAGACCCACTGCTTTAAAGCACCACAAAGTTTTGTTTTATTCTTCAAAAAGACAATGATCCCATTACATTCCGAAGAGTTCTATGCATCTTACAATTTCATTTCTCAATAGCTTTCAGGTGCACACGCACAACTAAACCTCATCAGCGTGCATAATCATGTTATGGGCTGTCAATCACCGTTGATGATAGTCAGGCCCCCCGTTGGCCGCCGCTGGGTTATTCCTGGCAGTGTAAATGATGTCTGAGTTTAAGCTCAAAGCACATGTAATTACATAGAAAACAAAACGCATGTTTTTTTGTTGCTGTTGATAGACTCTCGCGCAACTTCTTAGTTTACTTCATGAACAAACTCTGTCACATTTCTGTCAGAATTACATTCAAATCATTTCAGTGATTCTGCCTGTCAGCTCATTCCATGTGTTACAGAAGCGTTTGTTCTTGCGGGTGACCTGACTCCTGGAGATTTGCAGAAAGGGATTTGCAAAATAATGAAGGGCTCTGAAAACATACAGTAGTGTATTTTCTAACCCGAGCATACAGATTAATGGACTAAAGTTTCACGCTGAGATCAAAGCCTGTGGGTAATGATATACAGTTCATCACGTTGTGAGCGCCTCATCTTTCTTTCCATTCAGCCACTCTGTTTTTCACAAAGTGAAATGTTGTATTGTTCCAGTAATCAATGTCCGCACACCAAGTACAGATAAGTGTTATCACATTCTCATTTGTCAGCATAATATGCAATTCATTGAAGAGTTCATTAGTTTTAGAAAGTATGTTATGTAATTTATATGTATTGTACATATAAATAATATTTCTTATATAATGTAACATTATCCTTGACACAACAGAATGTTTCTATGTAAATCAAATAATGATGCCCCCAGGATTGGAACTATTTACATTTACATTTAGTCATTTTGCAGATGCTTTTATCCAAAGCGACTTACAATTGGGGAATACATAAAGCGATTCTTCTTAAAGAGGCAATTTTCTAAACTATATATTCACTACCAAGTTTGGGGTGGGCAAGATTTAAAAAAAAAAATGTTTTTGAGAGATGTCTGTTATGCTCACCAAGGCTGTATTTACTTGAGTAATATTGTGAATTATTATTAAAATTTAAAATAACAGTTTTCTATTTGAATATAGCTTAAAATGCTATTTATTCCTGTGATGCAAAGCTGAATTTTCAGCATCATTACTCCAGTCTTCAGTGTCACATGATCCTTCAGAAATCATTCTAATATGCTGATTTACTGCTCAAGAAACATTTCTTAATATTATTATTAATGTTTAAAACAACTGTGCTGTTTAATAATTTTGTGGAAACCCTGATACATTTTTCAGGATTCTTTGATGAATAGGAAGTTCAAAAGTAACAGTATTTACTTAAAAAATTATTATTTTTTTGTTTGTAATATTATAAAAGTCAACTGTCTTTTTTGATCAGTTTATAGCATTCTTGCTGGATAGTATTCATTTCTATTAAAAAAAATCTTATTGACACCAAGTGTTTCATCAGTAGTGTGTATACTTTTTTGCATGAAATTGTATTAAATTGTTATTGTATTAAATTTTTAAGTATTTTAAGTGTCTTTGTTTTGCAGTAAAAAACAAGTTTGTACTCCAGAACTACTAGAAGTAGTAGTAGAAGCACAAGTACTAGAATGCAAATGCTCCTAGCTATGCAAGCTCGATTTCACACGTAGTTGCTTTCTGAAATGTTTCTAAACATTATTCATAATTCTGCAAAAGTACGTGTTGTGTTCTGAGGCATTAGTGTAAACTGCCTTCTGTAGGCATTAAAGCAAGCAGCTGTCTGCTGCAGTCACTTCTCTCTTTTTACAATCTTGCAGTTAAGTTCAGCTGTCAACTTGTTATAGCTAGCTATCTGAATAATAAGGCATCTGTTTTAATGTCACAGACACAGAGAGGAACTCTATTACCTACATCAGGACTGAGATTTGTCACGGGACAGTGCGCTTACAATGTGCTGGCCAAGTATATTTACATACTTGCATATGTTTCTGGTCTAAAATAAAGTAAATATCTGGAAGCTATTAAGATGTGCTTTCAGAGAATGTATCTTGAGGTTTTTTTAACATCTTTTTTTGCATAAACATATCATTTATAATCTGATGTTTTAGTAACTGAATCTAGAATTTCGCTGCTGGGAATGGGAATTGTGTGCTTTGTGCACTTGCCAGTTTTACAGCTTTGAAATGCAAATAGCCATGCTTTTTAATGCTGTTTATGTTATGCATCATGCATGTGACGTAAAAAGACGCAGCTGACAAAATGCTCATATGTGCAATGCATGTCATGCAATAGTAAATACAGTCAATTAGCAGATGCTTTTTTTTCAAAACAGGCTACACTTACCAAGCCTTGACACTTACTTTGTTTCCTAGCTGAAAAACTGAAATTTTTAGGAGTGTGTTTTTCCTTAATAAAAGAACATAAGGAGATTTTTACAAGAAAAAAAGATTTAGTTTATTATAATACAATACCTGTATTCCTATAGTTTAAGAATTAAAAAATTTACATTTTTGTAACCAGAATACCGATATTACACCGGAAAACTATTCTCCACAACGCAGAATTTGTAATTATAACCGAGCCTGAAATGCACCAGGACTCTTATTTTGAAATGTCTATGCTTTACTATTTCTGGATGCTCGTTCAAAAACACGAGGGGGATAAAATATACACTCTTATAACAATCTACAACATATTACAATGTAAAAACCATAAACTAAACACTGTCGCAATTCATCATGTGTTAAATGTGCATAAATGCACGGTATTCACTGATTGCGAGCTGCTCTGAAACCGCGAGCCTGTAGAATGCGCAACAGCACCATGTTTTGGCTTTGAACATGTAGCACTTATTTATTTTATGAATTGTAGCCTTTTGAAGTTTAATAATCACATTAGGCTGTATTGTGATGTTCCGTCAACAAATTTAAGACCTTTAAAAATGATAATTAGGATTTACCGTATGTTATATTATTTATAAGATCTTTGTGTTTTTTAAATAACTGCAGGGACTTGTTTTATTCGCACAGATGCTCCTACAGTAAATACATTTTATAGTTCTCACACCTCTATTTTTAGTGGCAAATGTGAGTGAAATGCTCCCGCCGTTGAGCCCTGCTGCCTGTGGTTATGAGACTTACTCAAGGGCATGATGGTGATTGCTTATGGATCTCCCCATGTGGGAAACCTACAAGCTTTCAGTAATCAGCCCGGGTCACTGTGCCACACCACCCGGGAGACATAGTGTCACAAACCTGCTGCTTTCAACCAACGCAGGCAAAGTTTGATTGATTTTGCATGGCCAGCTCAGAGTTAACACTGCATGAAAATGCTAGAGTTTGGAGATTGTATAACTGTTTGCTGTGTGTTGTTGACGCAGGAGGCTGGAGGGGGTCGTCTTTGACTGCGGCTGTGAGATCCGATGGATTCAGCTCTGGCAGCTGCAAGGTGAGGCCGGCCTGCACACCCAGCACCTCTACTGCAAGAACGGCGCAAGCAAGATTCGTCTGAGATCAATGAGCATTGCCCAGTGTGGTAAGACATCTTTCTTCATATATAATACAGCTGTAGGCCAAGCACGCACTACGTGTTGTTATATAAGATTAGATTATTCGTATGATGCAATATTTATCTCACATTATGATGCAGTATTGGGGAGTGAGGTAAGATCTGTCAGTTGTATTGCTCTCTTAATGAAGGAAATCATGCAACCATTTTTTTATTTTTTCTTATACTTTCTTTCTTTTCTTTTTTCTTTTTTTTTTGGTCATGCTACCAAAAAACATACAAATGACAACTGCACATGTTATGCTAAAAAAATGCAAACAATAATAATAATAATAAATTAATAATGTATCCATTATCCATGTCTAAAAATCTAAATCATACATGTTGGTAAATTGCCAGTTTTAGGGTTAAGGTTTGCCCCAAATTATTGCAATTAAGTCATGTATATGTGGCCATATTTTATAGATCAGTGTCATTTTGGTATTATTTATAAAGCATTACAGTATTTATTGATATTTTACATTAAATTAAAATGAAAACAGATATAACAATATCAGTTTCAGTAATTAAATGCTTTTGTCATTTATATAATTCATTTATTGTATATATTTCTTTTAAATTATTTTTTAATTTTTTTATTTTAGTACTTCAATTTAAATGTATTTATTTCAGTTAGCTGCAAAGGTAAGGGTTACATGTTTTTTTTTATTTTTTAAAGCTTTATTTCAGTTAACAAAAAACATTTTTAATGGTTTGGTTGTGTAGTTACAACACTGATATAGTTATATATCATACTATATAGTGATATAGTTAAAAACAGCACTTTATAATGTGTATATATACTGTAATAGTACATCGAAAATGATTGACATTTTTATTACAACTAATGACCATGCTAGCCATACTTTACACCAACTGTTATGGTATGAGCAAACAAAAAGACTGAAATACTCAAAATTCAGAAGGTTTACATCATATAGCATTCCAATTAATTAATTATGGGCTTATGGGCTTACAGTGGTAAAAAATCTCTGTTTTAGGAAGTATTTTGGCAGAAACTGTGGTTACTATGGTAAATTCTTGTAAACAAATTCTTGTAACAGCCCAGGGAGCGGCTAATTATCATCAGATCGCATAAATCAGTGGAAAATTAATAGAAATGATGATTCTGTCAGAAGAAATATGAAGTAAACATGAGTAAATATATCTATATATCTCCGTGTATATGCATATTTGGACTATAAGCCCTTATTTTCGCTGTTCAGTGAAGCTATGTGAACACAAATAAACCGCTGCAGACGTGACTGAATATGAATGAGTGGTGAATTTCTATTCTAAAAATGACACATACAGATTTATTATTTTGCACTCCTGACATAAATTACTAAATTACTGTCACTGCAACAATGTTTTATCAAAACAGTGGTCAAATATCGAAGCTATAGTCTTTAATCTTTCTACTGATGCACAGTTTGTCCAGATCCAGTAAGAGTGTGATGTTTTAACGTGCTGTTAAAGTGAAACAACAATAATCTGGGGCCGTCGCCTCTCTTTGACAGCTAAGGGGTTAAGTAATGTACATAATAGTCATTGTTGTGATCTAGACCTGCCAGATATCAGCGTTGCTCACAGTAACCTGACTGTGCTGGAGGGTGGTAACGTGATGCTCAGCTGTAACGGCTCTGGGTTTCCGGTACCTGAGGTGGACTGGACTGTGAACGGCCTTCACTCCATCAACACGCACCAGGTGAACGCCATTCATCCCACACCAAACACACCGTTTAACCTTCTTTTCAGTCTAACCATAGCATAATGTTTCTGGCCTGCCCTCCAGTCAAATGTCTACTGGCCCAACATCCACTCCATCAACCTGACGCTGGTCAACGTGAGCAGAGACGACAATGGGTTTGTTCTGACCTGCATCTCTGAGAATGTGGTCGGGATGACCAACGTGTCTCTTCAGCTGGCTGTGCTATGTACGTATATAGTGCTTATTACAGGTTGTCATGTCTCATACTTAATGGTGTTTGCTATTGCTCATACTGCAATGATACATCAAATGATGTGGCTTGGTGAGAAAAGGTATGCTAGTACTTTTAGCAATCAGAAGCCAGATCATTCTTCCTTTTTTTAAGATTTTACAGGCTAATTTTTGAATACCTAAGAGGAATTTGAATTCTTAAAAAGAATATTCTTAAAAATAGCTTCACACTTGTCTTAAATCCCCAAAGGTAAAATGTTTAATGAATTTATTATAAGTTTTTTTAATTTTAAGCATTACAACATAACACTAGCTACATGTAATATATATTACTATTATTACGGATGTGCACAAGTAAACTAAAGTGACAACAATGATCAGTAATTTACTGTAAATATTGATTGGTCATGATTATGTCTGATGCGATTTTCTTTTTTTTTCGGATTCTGAAATTCAGTAACTCTGATTCCAATATAGGGACCTAGTTTTTAATTTGATAAAAATTAAATAACATAATTAAAATAATACACAACTCATTAAAAAAAAATCACAGTTACAAAAAGAAAAGTCTGTCATTTTCTTTTTAACATTACCTTTAACATTTGCTGCAGAACGTGTAACACTTTCAGCTTTAAGAAACACACTGAAGCTTTTCATTTAACCACTGCAAAATAAGTTGAATGTACTTTAATTTTTATGGTATTTAATCTGCATCCTGTAATTGCTGCAGGTGTGCTAAGAATGGCTTAATTTTACAGACAAAATGAGGTCAAGATATCAGCAGTGTTTTCTGAATCTGCAGCGGCACTGCAAAAATATTATATATTTTTGCCTAGTTAAGAGCTTGTGAACTGTATGCAAAGAGAGTATGTGTGCTTCAAATATATAGATAAACATGACTGTTGTGTAGCCCTGGCTGACTACACATGCAACATAATACAGTGCAAAGTGCTGTGCAGTTGTCAATGAATCACTCAATTGATTCGTTTTAATAAATCACTCCATCTGACTGGCAAATCAGACTGAATCAAACAATACTAATTTTTAAGGTTTATGAAACTTAAATCAAACTAGTATTTGGTATGATAATGTATTTTACTTTCAGTTTTAGGGTTTTGGTGTATTAAAAGTAAAAGTCTGTAAAAAACAAACAAACGGTGAATAATTGTTATTCATGCCATTTTATTTAACATAGTCTGTGAATCCTTATTCAGATGTCACCTTAAAAATACATTTACTGATGTTGCAAATTTTAACACATAACACCTTACTCTCTTATGAAGAAATAACTGTATGGACACGTTTAAAATAGAACAAGGTACTAAATTAATTGATACAGCAATTAACAGCTCTGAACCTGTAAGTCTTTGTGTTAATTTAATCGGAGGGTGCGCGTGTGTTTAGGGAAGGCGTTAGGTTGTGATGCATACATAAAAATAGACCTGCACTGCACCGTGTTAAACTGGGTTAAACAGCTATAAGATGAGAATTAGCCAGAGGCAGGATTGAATCCGAAACATCTCTGCAACTTTTCTACGTTTTAATAGGAAGGAATGGAGCACTTTTGATGGCATTAATGTTTTAGGACTCAGATATGATCTGACACTCAGGCATCATTATGCTCATTAAACAGCACATGATTTTAAGACAGTGTGTAGATGAAAAGCATTACATTTTATCACTCTGCTGACTAATGACTTTGACGTTAAATTGAAATGACATTGGCAGGACATACAGGCGCCGAGTGGAAAAACTGTCAAGTTTGGTTTTGATAACCAAGTACATGGTCTTGTCTTTATTAAGTAAGAGTGAGTACTGATTTCTGATGGCTTATAAAACCTTTATAGCTAATTATATTATATTTAGGTTTTTATCCTGTTAATATTTGGTGTTCAATCAAGTAAATATTGTATATTATATTATTATATATTGTATATCATTTGTGTGCATATATATATATATATATATATATGTGTGTGTGTGTGTGTGTGTCTGTATGTCCGTATGAAAAATTAAATTTAGAAAATGAATAATAAATAAATTAATGAATTTTCAATTTGAATTAATTTAAATATTTTATCTGAATTATTTTTATTTTATTTTAAATAAAATATAAAATAAATATTACATTTCTGTATATAAATGTATTTTACATTTATTTTATATATTAAAATGTGTGTATGAAATATGAATGAATAAAATAAAATAATTTAATTTAATGAAGTGAAAATTAATATTTGACAAATGAATGAAATTATATTTAATATATAAAATAAAAATATATAAATATACATATAGTTAAAAATATACATACAAAAATACACAGTACACACACATTTATTATGTAAACACAAACTTTTATTTTGGATGTGATTAATCGCAATTCCATTAAATATTTTATTTAATTTTTTTATGGTAGCCACTGTAGACCAGTTCTTGACTATAATGTCAGAACAGACAAATGTGCTTTCTTACCTGACAGCATGGACAATCAGTCCTAAAGATCGGATTTGAGAAACATCATCACAACTGGGTGCAGAGTCAACAAAGCCAAAAGGTTTGGCCCTGTTCCACTGAGCTGCATTAATAATGCTAATGAAATGTGCACCAGTTGGATTTTAGCATTCCGATCAAAAGCTCCGAAATATGAGAGGCACATATGGGATGCACATCCCTCCCGTTCACTTTCTCTCTCCTGGTGGGATTGCAGCAGGACTCTCTAAATGACAGGCCTCATGCAGTAGTGAGAGCAGACAGGCCGAGAGCAAGGGTGCTGCTGCATGCTGATTCTAAAACACATGTCATCTGTTTAGGCGGGATGTGTGCCGAGCCGCTCTACGGGAGGGATATATCTCTCGTCTAGTCTCATCAGTCAGCCAAGCACAAATCACTTCGCCGAGAGAAGGCAGCTGACAATAATGATGCCTTCTCATTTGAATGACAGTGTCGGACAAGATGTTTGCATGCAGTTTACCTTTGAGTAGTGTACAATAATATACAGTCTGTGACAGCAAGATTACGAGCTGTCCTTCCGTCAATTTCTGCTCTGTCCGTTTTCCTTCAGAGACCCAATTTATGACCATAATGTGCAGGGTTTGAAATGAACACCCGCCAACCCGCCAAATGCGGGTAAAAATCAGCTGTGGCGGGTAACGCTGTCAAATCACTAGCCAGTTTGGCGGGTTACTTTTCGTAAGTTATGTTCACTCGTTAATTTCTTTGGGAAGTTCATGCAAGCCAAATCTGCGCAGGTTTAGCGCATTTATGCATTTGTAACTGCAGGTTAAAGCATCCCATGTCCCTCTAAGCTGCATTAACATGTGTAAATACATCTAAATGCCACTTCATATTCAACTTCTGCAAAGATACATTTTATTGATCCTGATTTCATTTGTTTAGTAACAGCCTAAATGCAGTATTGTTATAATTGCCTGGTTAAATGTAAGAATTTGACTCAAAAGATGATGCACACTTTTAGTAAAAATGGATTTATAAAGGTAAAAATGCCAATAAAAGGTAAAAATCAATCTAAACTTATTGGAAGATATTAATTTCTATCACTGCTACTTTGTCATGTAGACAGCCTCAAGCTGTTGGTTTATTTCAGTAAACCAAAGTTAATTTCAGTAAAAAAGTTAATTTCAATCCCTGATAATGTGTATATTAACACAACAGTGGGCCTTCTTTTGACTTGACAATAACTCCATTGTTAAGAAATCTTTGCATTTCACAAAAAGTGAGTCTTTGAGCCTTTAACTTACATTAAAGAAATTAAAATTGATCATCATTTACTCACTCTTCTTGTCGTCTGTCGCCGTTGTCAGTCTCATGTTGCGTGTTCTTTTCTTTTATCTGTGAAACATAAAATGAGATGTTAGCCTGAATGCCTGAGATCCGGTTTTCCATACAAGGAAAGGGAAAAGAGATTTGTATTTCCAAGCACATTTAGGCACCAAATTCTGATCTGTTTAAATCTGACATTTAGGACTATATGTACACATTGTAATTTCGCAGGTAATGAAATTAGAACCGTTTGCTGCCATAGTGTTGATTCCAGATACATAAGAGTCGTTGTGGAAAGAGAACAGAAATCTGGAAATTTGGCCTCTGCTCATGCTCAAATTATATATTTGTACTATTTCTTTATATTTTATTTGATTATTATTCAAACAATAAACTAGGTTTTACCCGTTTGTCAGCAAGAATATTTTAATCATTTAGAATATTTTAACATTTAGTATTATCTCATGTTGTGTGCATATATATCTGTTACAATGAATGATGATGGAACATTATCTCGCTCATATTTTGACATTTTATTTTCACAGAAGCATTTTAAATGCAATTGTCTGTGAAACCATGTATATAAAATCTATTTAATTTGATGCAGACACCAAGATGTGATGTCTCGTCTTTTACACACACAATAGAAATATATTTATATATATATATTTGTACGTTACACATTCAACAGTTTAGGTTTGGTAAGATTCGATAAATGGCAAAAAAAACTAAATTAATTACGTGTATTTCATGGTAGATTGGATGCCTTGTTTGTAGTGTTCTTCCCATTGCCTAACAGCTTACCATGGTAAATCTGTGTACTTCACTGATGAAAATTTGCTGTCAGCCATTCTGCCCTGTATCTCTTACATAAAAGCCTCCGTCTTCCTATAAACCCTCGGTTTTTCTTTCCTCCTAACAGTTCCGCCAGTAATCCTGAAGCTGGACGAGCCGGAGCGGCGGCATCACACCTGCATTGAGTTCACTGTGAGGGGCTTTCCCCATCCCACACTGCGCTGGTTCCACAAGGGCCGCGCGATCCTGCAGAGCGAGTATATCCGCATAGAGATGGAGTACTACCAAGATTACTTGGAAGGCTGCTTGACTTTTCAGAACCCAACACATTACGACAATGGAAACTACACCCTAGTAGCCTCTAACTCTCTCGGGTCAGTCACCAAAACCGTATATGGCTATTTCCTTGAGCCACCGTTCATTGAGGATGATGGTAAGTTATTTAACGGCTTATTTACTCTTGTAGCATGTGGTATGACTTTATTGATATTTATTGGGATGACTCTAAAATGTTATATATATATATACCTTGATGTGTGTGTCTGGTTATATATACAAAACAAATATATATGATGCTATATTATATATGAAGTTTGAGGTCGGTACGATTATTTTAATTAGTTCTTGAAAGAAGCCTCTTATACACACCAAGACTGCATTTATTTGTTTAAAAATACAGTAAAAACCATAATATTGTGAAATATTTTTATAATTTAAATTAACTCTTTTCTATTTCAATATATTTTAAAATGTAATTTATTCCTGTGATGCAAAGCTGAATTTTCAGCATCATTACTCCAGTCTTCAGTGTCACATTATCCTTCAGAAATCAGTATAATATGCTGATCTGCTGCTCCAGAAACATTTCTTAATATCATTGTTACAGTTGTGCTGCTTAATATTCTGTGGAAATCACGGTACATTTTGTTTTTCAGAATTCTTTGATGAATACAAAAGCATTTATTTGAAATTTAAATAAATAATGAATGCGTCCTTGCTGAATAAAAGTATTCATTGTCAAAAACAAAAAGTCTTACTGACCTCAAACCTTTTTTGAACAGTATATCTTTTACACATTTTTATGCTTAAAAATGTTTTCCATTTTTAATCTTATATAATTTTCTCTTTTTCCTCTTACGCTGCTCTTTTAGGAATAATTGAGTACAGTAAGTGCCTCTCAATTTTTGACCAAAAAAAAAATACAGATAGATGAAACACATACATGTGCTCGTTCTGCTTGTTGAAATTAAAACAACTATTTTGCTTAAAATAGACTATAATCTATGATAAGTTCAACATTGAAGAATTTGATAAAACAATATAATCTTTCATGCAGTATCTCTTAATAATAGCTCCTCTCAAGTGCACCAAGAACACAAACAAACTTTTAGATACATACTTGTATCTGTAAAAGAGGACACTCCTAATGACTCTGTACAGAGGTAGATTGAAGAATAGCCCTTATGAATTGCAGCATGTTTTTGGCATGTATACAAGCTCTATGCATTAAGAGATTCAGGATGGTGTAATTGTTTTCGTGTCCAGCGGAGGACGGCTCATGCTTTGGGTGCGTGATGCAGCAATATGTGAGCCCTGCTGCACCTCTGCCATTATGACTCAGTTAAATGGCAACTCCTCTCTGATACCTGTGAACAAGCCACACACAGGTTCAGACAAAAGCCTCCCCAACTAAAACAGTTGCTCAACAACTGTGGCTCTCAGGCAGCATCATAAATGTACAAGTCATGAAGTGAAACTGAAAATAGACATATCTAGTAAGGAACAGAAAGAATTCAATACATAGGGCGGAGCTGAGCTAGTTCTCATGGGGAAAGTTGTCACAGGGCTCAATAGTTAAGTCAAAATAAGATCTATTTCTTTAAATTCTGATATTATGAAATTTGGCATCACACTAGCATATAGGACTAGAGTATTTTTATATGCAGTACATACACTTTTCATGTTCGGGCTGGTTGTCTTAATTTTGTTGTTGGTTAGTGGTTGTCACATGATTTGATATGTTGTTATTTTATACAATTTATTACTTCTAATATCTATTGGGGGGAAACAATGGTTTATTTTTTATTACCTTATTTATTTGTTTGTTTGCTAGATTTTTTCCCTCTGAGAAATAAAGGTGAAAATGTTGTTTAGCTTTGTTGTAGCCAAGGATGAACATTAAGAAGTAAATATTAAAAGAAGTAAAAAAAAAAGTGTGACAACTAGAGTTTAGCATTATTTATAGTATTTATCATATATACTTTTATATTTTATTTTATGTTTTAGAGATTTTGTTATGTGCTGTTTAGTACTAAAACTTTTTCAGTTGGTTGCCAATGCAACATTTCTAATTTTTTCTAAGTTTTTAATTTAGTATTTATAATTTAATATTTATATTTCAGCAGTATTGCAATTAACAAAAATATTTTTATTAGTTTTAGTTATCAGCAACAACACTCATCATTTGGCCTCCTTTAATTGAGCAACGTCTTTTCTATTTCCTGTAGCTCCAACACCTGAAGATGAGGCGAAGAGTCCTGAAGAAGATTCATTCAGAGTAAGATGTTCTTTCTGTCTAAAAAAATCAAAAGGCTGAAGTTCTTCTTTAAATTCAATTGACTGCTTTATTGCTTTTTTCCTGCAGATGTCGATTGCTGTTGGTCTGGCTGGCTTTGGCTGCGTCTTCCTCATTGTGATTTTCGTCCTCATCAACAAATACAGCAGACGCAACAAATTTGGGATAAAAGGTATGACTAGAGTATTTTGCTGCATTTTCTTAATGTCGAAATGAAGGCAACTTCTTGCTCCATATTTTCAGAGAAGTCAATGGATATCTGGCTGGATGGGAATTGATTGATTTGTGGAAAATGGTCTCTTTACGACAGGAGTACTGTAAATACATTTTGATAAAAGACAACAAACATTTGTGTCTTAATGTGTATTTAAGTAAAAAGGGTCCAATTTTGATCTCATGTTAACGTTAGATATTTTCTTCCCAGTGAAAAAAGCAAAACTACCTTAATTCTCTTCATCCTTTCTTGAAGCAACACAATAGATTTCCTCAGTCTTTCAGCTGTCAATCATCTCGCGGGACTCTGTAACATTCTCCACTTTGGTTTTAGGCGATGTTTAGAGCCTGCTTTTAAACAGTGGTCTGGCACATCATGAGTCAGATAGGGTTTGGTTTGTGCTGTGTGGGTTTGTGTGAATAGAATTTGAGTTGAATGCATCCTCCAGTCTCAGACCTTGGGGAGGCAGTTGGCGGAAATGCCTGCGAGTCTTTCTTTGGTTAGCCTGACTTCCTCTGCTAATATTAAGGTTTATATCACTGTGGAGCTAGTGCTTTCAGAAATACAGTTTTATATTCAAACCTACATTTGTAGTAGAGGTGGGCAGTACCACAAAAAACATATGACGATATGAGTAATTCTAGATCACGGCAACTGTGTATATATATATATATATATCACATAATAGTTATTTTTGCTGAGATACAATGCATGAGATTGTTTCGATTTAAATGACCATGAGTTCATACCTACTGTATTTTTGGATAGTCCAGTGATTAAATACCAAATGAAAGGTACTTTTCTTTTTAACTCAAGTGTTACATAATGTAAAGCTGGTGTTGCATTGATGCCAATGGTATTATTTATATTAATAATCACACCATTGACCATATAACATATTAAAGTTATAAATATTATCACCCACAGTTCACCCATTTACTCACCTTTAGGTCATTTCAAACCTGTAGGCAATTTTTTGATGGATTATTTTAGGGGATGGGCATTTTCCAAAAATTTTGCATTCGAATATTTGGGCTCATAAAAAAACGAATATTCGTGTATTTAAATGAGGTTTAATGAGAAATACGTTATTTTTAATTATCAAGTTTTTGTCACAATTTCTGAACAAGCGTATGATTAGCCGTTACACAGCAATGTTCTACAACAACGTTACGTTATATCACAAGGTTTTATTTTGGTTGAAAACGTGTAAACAACAAAAAAAAAAAAAACATAAAAAAAGATTCATTCAAGATCAAGCAGAGCAAATGGAAGAATTACAGTTAAATTACAGTACAGAACGTAGGCTACATATACTCGAGTCGGCCTATATTTATTGTGTTTACATTGTTTCACGTATTAATTCTGAGAGAAACAATAATATCCACATGCTCGGGTGAAAGTTTGTTCCTCAGTCTGATAACAATAAGAACGCGCTGACAAAGATAACGTGTGCTAACAGTTTCTTAGCGCTTTGTGTTAAACCACTCTCCCTCGAGAAACCTTTATATATGTCTCAAGATCATTTGGCTATCAGATGCGCTCTCTTCTCAGCTCAATCGAAGTAGCTACAGCTGCGCTTACCTGCAGTCGTGAATGCAGTGATGGACAGCTGTCTTTCCTCAGTCGACTGTGTTTGGATTTCATGTGATTTCTCATTGTGGTGGTGATATTATGATAAATCAGTTTCACTCATTCATTTGATCAGAAGTAATTACATCTTGTCAGATCATTTAGTAAGATCATTTAGATCAAAGTAAATCCAAACTTCGCGAGGCAGATGACGACATTCTGTGATCAAATACTTTCAACTTGTTAACACGCTCCACAGCGCCACCCAGTGCATTTAGGTATAACTGCTTAGGATTTATCATGGATTCCCTGCATTTACGGCCAGCAAATCAACACATAGTAAAATTCGAATAGTGATTTTATTACTCGAATAATAATTTCAGACCGAATATTCGAATGTTCGACGATTCGTGCACACCCCTAGATTCTTTATGTATTTGGCATCAGTGCAAAGCCAGTTTTGGAACCATAGAGTTAAAAACAAAAAACAGTCAAAGCAATATTATAAAGTATAGTTCGAACTCTAAATTCTGATTGGATGAGCCATATTCAAAGTTACTGTAAAGAGCTGATACAATATGATTTTTTAAATATTTTGAAAGAATTTCTAATGGTGGCTGTATTTATTTGATCAAAAATACAGTAAATCTGTAATATTGTGATATATTACTACAATTTTAAATTACTGTTTTTTATTTTAATATATTTTGTATATTAAGATTAGATGTAGTGTATTCCTGTCATGCAAAGTTGAATTTTCAGCATCATTACTCCAGTCTTCAGTGTCACACGATCCTTCAGAAATCATTCTAATATGTTGATTTGCTGTTAAAGAAACATTTATTATAATAAACTCCACCTCATATTTCAGTCCATCATAAGTTCTTCCTAGTTATGTTCTTCCTTTCTGTCATTGCATGATGTGTGGGGATGAGCAATGATAATTGTAAAATTTTAAATATCAAATTTTACAATTTCAAGTAATATATGTAATAATTTTAAACACTAAAACAATAATGGTAAACGCAAAATGGTTAAATAAAAATGACTATGTAATTTCTGGTTTGAATTGTAATTTCATTTATAATAAATTTAATTGTACATTATTTGATCCTAGACATTGCATTTTTATGAATTGTTTCTATTAACCTTTGTGTGCTTCTAGTTATAAATTTAATTAACATTGGAAATTATTGCTGAAAGGTCCAAACTGTTTGAAATTTCCACATTTCTAAATTTCAAAGCTAAACATTTGACAAAAACTCAAAATAAAAAGTGTTTCTACTCCATCACAGTTATTCACCTGAGACTGCCATCTTATTCCAGTATTGCCCTCATTTCACTCAGTCTTTGAATAATGACTGTGTGTCCGAGGCAATATGTCAAAGATGAAACAAATTAGAGAAAATTATCTTTTGTTTCCCATCCCCATTGCAGACATCACATCCATCTTTGCTTTTCAAAAACTGCTCCTAAACCAACATAAACACATTGAGTTTATGCATAACCCCCTTGACTCAACAACCCTTGCTCTTTTCTCATATACAGTGGGTACGGAAAGTATTCAGACCCCCTTAATATGGGGTGCTGTGTGTACATTAATGAGGAAAAAAAATTAACTTAAATGATTTTAGCAAATGGCTGCAATATAACACAGAGTGAAAAACTGAAGGGGGTCTGAATACTTTCCGTACCCACTGTATGTGTCATAAGATGAAAACACTCTCTCACTTTGTTGTGACAGTCCTGTGAGAGACAGGAAATATGGGCTCCGTTCACTCCGAGAGGAACGGCTAATTATGTCTCACGATCACCGGCAAGGTTGAAGAGGCATAAAAGGATTGACACTCAAAGCGTGACGTCAATACGAACCCTTTTCAGCACGCTGGCCTTCCCACAATACACCACTTGTACTGTTTTTCTCTTCAAATCAGCTGGAGGTCTTATGCAGCCATTACCTCAGATTGAGCTGTATTGGATTTTTGCCTCGCTCAATCATTCGGGAGCCTTTTTTTGCCGTTGGATCACAGACTATTTTAGGGCAGGCAGTAAAATCTGATTTTGTGTGCGAGTGTGTGTTTCTCGTTTTCTGTGTTTGGACCTTTAGTTTGCTATTAAATCATCAAATCATGAACAGAGGTTGTGCCGCACATCCTCTGACTGATTTTACTTGCCTTTCAAGTCGTTCAGGGCATTGCTGCTAATGGTAAAGCTTCATAATCTGCCTCAGTCTTCATTTTGGTGTTTGGTTGTAATTGTGGGTAAAAAAATCAAAAGAGAGAAGCATTGTTATGCATAGACTATCTTTTGCTGCAATTGTAATGATACATTTTAACAAATTTTGGCCCTACTGTACTTAGTAGTGCTCAAAAATCAACAGTTTTTTGCTTAATTTCCCCTTTTCTTATAAGATACTAATTGACAATCTTTGTGTTAGTCAAACTACAGCGATAAAAAACACATATTATTGCCGATAACTGACACTTGTATAAAGCAACTACTGTTCAAATAAGGCCTAAATGCCTAATTATTTTTAGTGCAAGGGGCGGCTTGATCATATCCTGTCTCATCTTTTATGTAAATGTGCATAAATTCGAAAATGGAGCTTTTGGTTTTGGCTTGCATCATTTCCTGATTCTGTGGAGTGAAACTACTTTTAATCAGTTCCTGTCCACTATCAATCAAAATGCCAATATGAAAACAGATAATTGATTTGCATTACCAAGAAGAAAATACACAGGAAATGTTGATTTCAAGCATTTCTCTTTGCAACATTTCCGCTGGGGATATTTAAGAAGTTTTATTAAATTCAGTTCCATATAATGCATTCATTTCCTGTCAGGAGAGGATGTTTTAAGAGAGCCTCAGGCTTGTGTCTTATCCTATGGTCATTATTTTATCTGAATTATAATCAGACATTTTGACCAGCCTCAAATCTGTAATATAATCAGTTTGCTTCATCCCTGCATGATGTAAAAGGGATATTACAGATATATTGGGTCTCATGCATGCATATGGTGTACTGTATACAACCAGTGTGCTGTTTTTTTGTTTGTTTTTTTCTTCAAAATTCTTGATATACATCAAATTTAAATGTTATTTTTTCCTCAAAAAATATGATTTATTTTTGGTATATTTATTAAAAATGAATATTAAAATTGTATGTATATTTAATTTTAGATTATTTTTAGAAATTGAACAACAAAAATACCCCACAAATCTTTTCATAAATTATTTATATGAAAATATAAAGCCATATTTCATTACAAAAACAACATAAAAGCTTGCTTTGTGCATACAATTTCTTCATGTATTCTAAAGTTTTTATAGAGTGTAAGGGTACATTTGCAGACTGTGAGGTTGCGCTCATATGTAGATGTTTCAGTCGGGTATTATGATAATTACTAACTGCGGGTATGCGCTACTGCATTTGGAATAATCCGGATTCATCAGGATATGATGTTGTGCTCTAGGGCTTCTGTTTTTAATAAATAATACATCCCCAAAAAAACTAATAATAATACATTTAACAGTTAAAATATACTATCTGTGTCACTTTCCTGGAACACTGCAGTGCAAACCAAGAAGCTTTGAAGTTTGTATTCACTTTATTGAGCCAAGAGCTCAGACTGTGATGTTTACATCCTGAATTGGTTAAATATATTTTCATTATGTGAATGTGCAGGTCAGAGTTCAACAAACCTGAATGTCGGTGCAGTATGTAGCAAAAGACAAAATGTATGCATGTGTTTGAATGGAAGTGCAATGTAATTATTTGAGGACACACCTGTTGTGAATCTGGCAGAAATGTTGAGTGAGAATATTTTCTCTGGACCATTCAAATACAATAACAACAGTAATTCAGTAATTAAGAAATATTATTACTATTCTAAGTAACTGTTTTCTATCTGAATATATTTTAAAATGTAATTTATTCCTGTGATGCAAAGCTGAATTTTCAGCATCATTACCCCAGCCTACCCCAGTGTCACATGATCCTTCAGAAATCATTCTATTATGAATGACACTTGAAGACAAGGCTGCAACTTTATCATCGCAAACCCTACAGTGACTCTGAACATGTTGTCAATTTTACTTCCAGCCAGCTTGAGTCTGCATGCTTGACAGATAAATTTAGCATTTTGTACCTGAAAAAGCAGAACAATAACCATGCATGAGCTTTAGGGCTTCCGCACAACAGAAAAACATCTTAATTTTACATAATTTTTGATAAGATGTACTGTAAGTACTCATTCTTAAATGCGCTCGTTCTTATATGCTGACTTGCTGCTTAAGAAACACTTATTATTATCAATGTTGAAAACAGCTGTGCTGCTCAATATTTTTGTGAAAACAATTTTTAAGATTTGATAGAAAGTTTAAAAGAACAGAATTCATTTCACATAAAAATCTTTTGTAACATAATAAAAAATCTTTACTGTCACTTTTAAACAGCTGAACACATCCTTTCTGAACACATGTATTATTTTCTTTAAAAATAAAAAAAATAAGAAAAAACAATTAATACCCCCAAACTTTTTAACGATAGTGCACATTATATAGCTTGGCCACATCTTAATGTCACACCAGACATCTGAAATGGCACGAGATCTGCTTTTTGCCAAATATTAGGGAGGAAGTCTCCCTATGAGTTATGACTCATGATGGTAACATCACTAACTGCATGTGACGGGGTTTATTTTAGCTTCACCGCAAAAACCCTCCCCTTTGCCTCCCTCCACGCACTTTGCCCTGATAGCTCACCTGCCTATTAAGATCCTATCATCGCTGTCACAAGGGCTTAAACCTTCCTCGGCTACATTACTGCAATAAGCCAAGGGCTGTTTAGCACACATCATCAAACCCAAAGATTTCACGCCTGACTGACTCACCTTGCCCCAGCCAATGAAGCAGTCAATGGAGCCACACATAGAACAACAGCTCACATGTGAAGACACCCGCCAACATACCTGCATCAACCCTGACACGCAGTACAAAGACACACTGAAGCTGTCGCCGATATGGAACAATGACCGTTTTCTGACGTCAAAATCACAGCAAGGAATGGCTGTCTTTTTCCTCCTCCTCCAAAGTGGAACAGGGTCATTCAGCTCTATTTTTCAATATTTTTCAAAAGCACTTCACTCCATTATGATTGGGGTTTAAAAGGATACTTTCCCCATTGAATTAATGCACTGTGCGGTTTCAACCATATTCCTGCCCTACCAGCGACCGAACGAGTGTCTGTAATCACATAATTTTGGTAATAAAAATGAACATATACCCCTCTTGAGATAGAAAACACCTCTGTTTCAAAAAAAATCCTTGCTCATCTCATATTTTATCATTGTTTCAGGTTTATTTGTTGCTTAAGTGCTCCCCAGCTCTCACACGGAGCCAGTATGAACCCATTATGCCTGAATGTAGCAGTATTTGGTATTATAAGTGGTGTTTGCTAAAGCATTTGAACAAACCTGAAAAAATATTAAACTTTGATGCATTACTCATCCTGCACTGTTTGCAGTACAGACATGAATGATACCTCAACTCGTGTGGCTTAGTGAGACCTTTTTAAGCAATCAGACTTGTATTGTTTTGCGGACTATAAATAGATGAAAACCCATAGACTTACACTGAATAAGTCATTTGGGCCATATCTAGAGACCAGAATAGAGACCAGCTTTTGACAAGAGATAGTAGGCAACCACCCAGAACACTTTAGGCATCATGGAGGAGAGTTTTTTTGTTTGTTTGTTTGTTTTTTTTGCACAAAAATCAGCCAACTGGCATTTGAATTAGGAAGAGGAATTTACTGAATCCTATCTATCCATCCATATATATTTATCCATGCATCCATTCATTCCATCCATCCATTCGTATGTCCATCAGTGCAATTGTCTGTTCATCTATCTAACCATCCAATCCCTCCATCTATTTATCCATCCATACATCACATCCATACATCCACCTATTTGACCATTCATCCATCCAATTGTCCATCCATACATCTGTCCACTGTTCCATCCATCCAATTATTCATCTGTCCATCTATTTGTGTATCTATCCATCTGTCAATCCATCCATTCATTCTGCCCGTCCATCCATTCGTTCATTCATATAGCTACTTGGCCATCCATCCATTCGTATGTCCATCTGTCCATTTGTCTGTACATCTATCCAGTTATCCAGTCCCTCCATCCATCTCTCCATTCAATCCATCCATCCATCCATCCTTCCATCTGTCTACTGTTCCATCCATCCAGTTGTCCATCTGTCCATCTATTTGTGTATCTATCCATCTGTCAATCCATCCATTCGTTCTGTTCATCCATCCATTCGTTCTGTTCATCCATCCATCCATTTGTCTGTCCATCTATCCAACCATCCAATCCATCCATCCATCCATCCATCCATTCATTCCATCAATACATCCACCTATTTATCCATCCATCAATCCATCCATCCATCCAACCACTGTTCCATCCATCCAGTTGTCCATCTATCCATCTATTTGTGCATCTATCATCTATCCATCCATCCATTTATCTAGCTATCTATTCATTCATCTATCCATTTGCTCATCCATCCATTTGTCTGTCCATCTATCCAACCATCCAATCCCTCCATATATTCATCCATCCATCCATCCATCTATCCATTCATTCCGTCCATAAATCCAACTATTTTTCCATCCATCCATCCAGCCAATCGTCTATCTATACATACATACATCCGTCCACTGTTCCATCTATCCAATCGTTCATCTGTCAATCTATTTGTGCATCTATCCATCTGTCCATCCATCCATTCATTCTATCTACCCATCCATCCATGGATTGGCCCCCTAAAGGCAGTGCACTAAATCAATTTCATGCCAGTGAAATGGCTCAGTCCCTCTTGCCGTAACACCATTAAACATGACAAAAGCTGACATGATCTGGATGTGCTTTGATAATGATTGGGGTGAGCACATGTAGATTATACAAAAACAGTTTGTGTGCAGTTAATTGTGAACTGGTGAGATGAAAATATTCTAGAACATTCAGTCCAGGGTCAGAATTCTCATTACAGATATGTTTGGTTTATTTTGGGCTTGTGTTTGTAGATCATTCTAGGTGAGGAGCAGAAATCTTCAGCTAAAACTTGGCCCAGAACAGAAACTTTAGATTAGACAAGTGCATATGCACCAGAATGAGATACGAATGTCTGGTTATTATGCATGTTTTTTTTTTAAAGTTTGACTATGTAATGTTTTATCATTATACAATAGCTCATTCTGACTTTGAGACAACTATCCATTTTAATCACAGTCACCTTAAATCAGTGGCTCCATTCTGGTATGTAACGCCCCCTTTTCATGGTTAAACAAAATAACTGTATTTGAAACAGAGAGGTTATTGACTTTTAGGTACAGTACAGTACAAATTGTTCAGCAAATTTTAATGGATTATAAATCAGTAAAGACGCTAAAACATATTGTTAACTGTTATTACAGTAAAAATAGTAATATTGTGAAATATTATTAAAATTTAAAATAACTTTTCTTTTATATATTTAAAAAAATTATTAATTTATTCCTGTATATAAAGCTGAATGTTTAGCAGCAATTACACCAGTCACATGATCATTTAGAAATTACTGAAATATGCTGATTTGCTGCTCAAAAAAGCATTAAATATTATTATCAATAAGAAAATTGCTAAATATTTTTGTTGAAACAGTAATATATTTTTTTCAGGATTCTGTTGAAAGTTGAAAAGAGCAGCATTTATTTGAAACAGAAATCGTTTGTAACATTCTAAACCAATTTAATGTGACCTTGTGGGATAAATGTATCAATTAAAAAAATAATATAAATAAAAAAAGTAGCACAGTTGTCCTAGCTTATGCAAAATGTAAGTATTTTGTAGCACCTGTTTCCATATATGTATGTGTATGTATGTACGTGCATTTATCCTGATTCTGATTATCCACACTCTGTATCCTAGTTTTCCAAAGACTGTCTGTCTGACCTGTGCAATACGCTTTTGAAAACACGGGGGCATTTTGTGCATTAACTTTAGCGGAACTGTCATCTATAATAGGCAATTTCTGTGATCGTCATGGTGTGTTGTCACGGTTGTCACAGGAGAGGAGGACGCAATAGTGAAGAGTGCTGTAGGGATGGAGAAATCATTTCTTTTCCACACTGAATCAAGACTGTGTTTCCCCCTCACCAGTGTTCTGCATCTATTGATAGGTCACTTAATTTAATAGAGGCTCCACAATGCTCATAAAGTCAATGATGTGAGCTGTCGTGGTGCAGAATCAGAGTCTGCGTTAGTGTACACATCTCAAGCCTTTGTGTTTTCGTGAAGGAAATACCAGTGCTTGCTTGGCAGCAAAAATTATATGCAGTATTTGGATAAACAGATAGATAAATAGACAAATAGGTGATGGAAACAAGACCAAGTGCAGTTAAGAATGCAGATATTACAATGTCATCACTGTTGGTTACACTTTCAAACTTTGTGCTTTACTTTCTTAAAAAGTATATGGTTTATACTAATTAAATATAGACAGCACACCTGAGGCTAAAATTATAAGTTATATTTATAATTATACATTTGAATAGAGTCTGTATGTTAACATGGTTCAGGCTGACTTAACAAAAGTTTCAAACAAAGGAAAATAAATACAGTGTTTCATTGCAAGCAGTGTAATTATACAATGCAATGCCACTTTGATGTCGATTTTTACATAAGAACTGTTTGTCTGGACTTTTTTGCACTGAAATGACATTCAGCAAAACAAATGTAAAATTAACATGTTTTTTTGTTGTATGGAAGCCCTAAGGGGTCATGCATTGTTATTGTTCTTTTGTCTTTTTCAAACACAAAACGTTTAATTTATCTGTCAAACATCATTCTACAAGCATGCAGACTCAAGCTGGCTGGAAATAAAATTGTCCACATGTTCAGAATCACTGTAGGGTCTGCAGTGATAAAGTTGTAGATAAAGTGTCATTCATATTAGAATGATTTCTGAAGGATCATGAGACTCTGAAGACTGGAGTAATGATGCTGAAAATTCAGCTTTGCACTACAGGAATAAATTTTAAAATATATTCAAATAGAAAACAGTTATTTAGAATTATAATAATAGTCCACAATATTACAGTTTTTAATGCATTTTTGATCAAATAAATACAGCCTTTGTGAGCATAAGAGACTTTTTTCAAAAACATTTAAAAAATCTTACCAACCTGGAATTTTTTAATGGAAGTGTACATGTACTGCACTTCAAAATAGTTTTTGTACCTTCAAACAACTTCAAGTTTGGGGAAACAACTTAATAAAGTTGACAAAGGCTTAATAATGACAAAATAAGGGGGGAAAAATCGAATAATGCATGGCCTCTAATGGGTTCCGTAATGTCCTGCATTAATTAATGAGTGTAAAATTAGTCATCACCCAAAAGGCAGAAGTTTAGATGAGCGTTCGCTTCTAAAAGGCTTCTGTTCTCATGTCACAGCTTTTGTAACTTAATCTGTCTTAGTGCTGCTTTTCTGCTCCAGTGGGAACAAATGCAGCCAATTTTTACTCATTGAGCGTGATAATTAGTAACAATTGTAAAAGTAATTTCCCAGATTTAGCAACCTCAGCAGAGCAAAGCATGTCTATTAGCTTAAAGCCGGGTGCACACTGTATGATTCTTGCCATGATTTTGTCGTCTGAGACTAAATTTGCAGGTCGCATAGTGTGACTTGCTCACCAATGGCTGATTAATTGCCTTTGTGCTGAATCTTGTACAATCTGAGAAGCATTAATCGTAAAGGATGGTAAACAAATTACGCAGTGCGCAGCTTTTGGTTTAAAATGAAAATGAGGCACATGGTGACTCTTCTTGGAATAGGAGTTCATTGAATTGTCAGTTAAAGGAGTAGTTCACCCAAAAATGAACATTTGCTGAAAATTTACTCACCCTCAAGCCATCTAAAATGTAGATTATTTTGTTTCTTCCTCTATCCTCTATGGATAGTCCTCTATCCATAATTTTGGGTGAACTACTCATTTAAGGCCATCTGACCAACAGGCCACTGAAACGTGAATAAATTGGAACTCTATCAGTAAGACATAAATGTTAAATGTATTGCTTCCATAGTTGATGATTTTGTGGTGGTTAAAGGCAAGAAGGTTGCTGTTTTGAGCCCTAGATGATCAAATCTATGAAGTATGACCATTGTGCCATTGAGTAAGGCACTTAACTCCAGCTGCTCCAAGGGAATTGTTGCTTTAGTAAATGTAATGTGAGTTGCTTTGGATAAAAGTATCCACTAAATGAAAATAAATCTCTAAATCTGTCATTTTTCGGTCACCAGGGTTAAATTTCAGTCCCGTCTGACAAGATAATCTGCACAATTTATGGCGTATTGTGATAATATTGCATTGTGGGATCCTTGGCAACTCCCAAATCAAATGTTTTCCTCATTTTCTTTTCAACATATTTAGGATCTCCGTTGAAGGCATGCGAAGAGTCACGTATCTCAGACATTAGTCAAAGACACAGTCATCCATCTAGTCGATCTGCTAGAGGAACACTTGTAGCCTTTCACTGTACATCTCAAAAACACCGTCTGCCATGTTCTGATACCAGCGTCATCCCTCAGAGAACGCGTCATGTTCATTGTAGATGAGTGGGCGAATGCAAATCAGTCTTATTTCCAGCGCTCTAGTGTTTGTTAAACAGCACAGAAATCACTGCGCTCTCAGAATCACACACCCCGAAAATAGTCTATAATCGTTTTAATCCCAGATGTGGGAGGAAGTTGCTTTTTTAAAGATCACAATTTGCTTTTGAAAAATGTCAGGACACACGGTGTGTTTGAGAACTTGAAGCACTCATCTTCCTCTTATGTTGATCAAACAAAAGGAATATTCATACTTACTTTTTTTCTTCTTTTGCCCTTGACCTTTAGCAGTGCGAATGCTAAAAGTTAAAAGGAACAATTAAATACTACCTTATGTAACATACTATATATATCTACAGTATATCTAGAGAGAGAGAGAGAGAGAAAGAGATTTTTTGATTTAAAAAAAACAACTTTATTATACATTTAAAATCTTTCACATATTATTCATTTTATAATATCAGCAAATATTAAAGGGGTCATATGATGCGATTTCAATTTTTCCTTTCTCTTTGGAGTGTTACAAGCTCTTGGTGCATAAAGAAGATCTCTAAAGTCTCAAATCCAAAGCGATAATCTTTATAAAAGTTAAGAGTCAACCACGCCTACCTAAAACGGCTCGTTCTAACACCCCCCCACATGTCTACGTCACGATGTGGGAAGATTTGCATAACGCCGCCCAAATGTTCACGCAAAGAAAGAAGGCGTAACTTTTATTCTCGCTGTAGTATTGTTGCTGCCACCATGTCGTGAAGGCACTGTGTGTTTCGTTGTGAAAGCGAAACTACTTTGTTTAGCCTTTCAGAAGAGGATGATATCTGCTTTGTCATGCCTAGAGCTGATCCGTGCTGGTCGCTGAGGAAATACATCAACTTCGCGCTGTGGATCGCCGGATCGGCTTTCACCGTGGACGAAGCGGAGTCCAGCCCGGGGTCATCACGTGGTTGCCGCAAGCCCACCGGAC